>NW_027412614.1:1564628-1869053 GCF_025532065.1 Leptinotarsa decemlineata
ATTCCCTGTAAAAAATGATCGGTGGACAAAGAGCTAACCAGCTCCAATGTATTGCTTGGACAGACATACAAATGAACAGACTCACATAACCCTTATATAATTAAAGCATTTTTCCGCTTACTGAAAGAAATTTTAAGCCCCAAAATAGTCCACCCCAGTGGGACAAGAAGCCAAAGCTTTCACTTTGGCTTCTTGTACCCGTAACTGACGGTAAACTAGCCATCAATGCAGTGGCGTGCCCAGGATTTTGCCTTGGGGGGGATCAGGCAGAAAGCAGGGCCTTTCCTTGGGGTCTGGGAATATCCCGCAGTTAGTGTTCAATATTGCTGATTCAGGCTATCTAAAAGTACTGGCCGTAACTTCACAAAGTCAGTTTACTCCAACACTTTTTAATTGTGAGTAACGGAAATGCCTTTAATATAATGTTTTTACTGTTTGTTGTTTTTCATAAAAACGTTTTTAGAATAGTAGGGCAAAATAAAACAAATTTTTTATTTTTTAGAGACAATAAACAATATGTTTTGTAATTTCAACTTCAGAATAAACTCCAGTACATTGGTATATGAAGTAAAAAATCGTATCTTACAGCTTAAAGTTAGCTTTCTTGGTTTTTGAGAGTTCGTTTAACACTTTCTCACAAACTTACACTAACGTCCTTGTGAATATACAGCAAAGCTAGACCATTTAGTCTTGCTTCTTGCTAGAGTTTCTCAGATAGTCCTTTAAGTAGCGGAGTGTAGAAAAAGAACGTTCTGCAGTGCACGAAGTGACCGGCAATGTTGCTAGAATCTGTAAGAGCTTGTTGAAGACAGCCGGAAATGTTATACCTGTTACACGACTGCAATGCTTCATCAAGATATCTTTTTTTGTAGATGCTTGCGGTCGGCTTTGACTGTTTATGGGTTCTTCTCGAAGTTGGTTGACTGCAACTAATCTCTGGTCCATATTTTAATTTCGGCATACAGTTCAGCTGGTCCTTGGATGTACGACATAAATCACTTTGGTACATCTTGAAAAGTATTTCACATGACACCTGAGTATTTTTATTTTCCATTTTTGAGTTGTCAAAACATCAAAAGATGTTAGAACATCCTTGTGGGAGATAAAGCGCTCAGTAGCTGGCTGATGAAGTGGTCAACAAAGGGAATAAACAGGGACCTGCGATAGTAAGATTCAGGACCATCATTTTCTACATTTTCTCTGCACGTATGCCGTGATGTTGTATATATCTTGCATATATCTTGAGCATCTTTAAAAATTCAGAAAATTCTTTTCATCAGCCTTTTCCCTTACTTCCTTCAGTACATTTACTGTTGATTTTGCATAGTTTAAAGCACTTGTAAGATCAATTCTTCCGTCTCCAAATACTTTGTTAATGGAAGACTGAAAGTAAAATATCTTCTTAATTACAAACGGAAGACTGAAAGTACATATCTTCTTAATTACAACAGTGATAAATAAAGTCAGCCTTAGTCAAGGCGCAATGCAGTATATGGCGTTTGCACTACTTTGTCGATCATCCCAGTTGATATGTCTTCTAAGCTCCTCAGTATTGCTTCATAAATTTCAGCAGAAAACCATTATTGCTTCGTGCCGCTGGATCCATCGGGTTGGACTACATTGCATCAGTTTAGTGAGTTTTTCTCCAAGAATTTCTTCAAAAACTGCTTGCCTTTTTGGAGTAAATGTAGGGAAATCATAAGTTTTACTTACTGTACCCATACAGTAGGTAGTAGGAATATACGATCGAACGGTGGGTAACCATAAAATTTTCCCAAACGGAAACCAACCTTATAATTTCGCTATAAAGTTCAAAATCGATTACAGAAATTTGACATATTTGTATAGCTTAACGTGCTGGCGACTATACATCGTACCAAAGCCAAAAATTTATAAACACGATTTGAATAGTACGGTTGGCAATGCTCGTACGAGCGAGTTAAAAAATCGAATACGAGACTCGAGTAGTCAGTTGGACTCGCATAAATAGAATCGAGTTAGCGAGTACGAATCGATGCTTCCTAACTCGAGTACCGGAATCGAGTCCAGCGTACTCGAATTAAAATAAATTTGTATTGAGTAGGAGAGTTCTAAAGCAGGAATCGAGTCTGACTCGAGTAAACCGTACTCGGCACATCGCTAACTTTTTCCCTACATTTTTCAGCTATCAAATTCAAACAATCGAAATGCAAGAAATTTTTGCAACTCTTGCCAAAATCACCATGAATTAAGCTCTCATTTGAAAAAATATATTGTTGTTATTTCAAGATAAGTAATCAGAAACTGTTTTTTTCATTTCTATACCCGCGTAAGCCTCAAAGCACGTATCTAGTTGGTTACTGAGCATGAAATTACTATAAAGAACTAGTTTGGCATACTAATTTACTGAGCTTCCTCTTCCTCTTGAAAGTGTCGAGGTGTGAAAATAGCGGTTTGGTGTTGTGAAAAAACTTCAGTAAGTAGTGAAATGTTTGAATGTGATTGTTTTCATTCTATGAGCAACTCAAATAACATTTTTATACTCCAAAATTTTCGAACGATTCTGCTGCATTGCGAATGGGTTCAATATACTCCTATTTTTGTAATCTTATGGTTGGTATTTGTGCTCAGGTTGGTTCTGGTAATCAGGTACTAAACAGGTACTCTAGTGACACAGAAGGGGGTTGTACAAGCATATATAAGATATTCCTGGATCATGGACCCAGTTGTAAAAGTGTTTTGATGTGTTAACTGATACCATCAGTGTTCTTTAATACTACTTCTATATTCCTACGATTCGTTAGGTAGAATCATGGCAGAAGTTATCATCAAGGTGATCAAGCTCCTTAGTGTGCTCATATAAGGAGAACAACGGCCTCATCATGGATTGTGGAATTTTGATTTGTCTTCCGCCAGCGCAGTAACTGGACTTACATAAAAATTTATATATTTGCATGAAAAATTTTTCGACTATGATAAAAATAAAGTATTTCAAAGAAAGAAAAAGTGTGGCTCGAACTTTATGTGTTTAATGAATCAGAAACGTATATTTTTTTGCTTTTAACACATGCTAACAACTTTAATTTTTTGTATTTTTCAAATATTTCAAGCTCACGTATTCAAAAATCACTTCATTGTGAGAATTCACCTTACAGATTCTCAAACCGGAACACGTGTTTCGCCATACAGTGGCTTCTTAGGGCGTGTGTAAATTCTTTACAGTATTTGATTAAAAAAAAATTCAAAACACAGTGTCAAAGTTATGTTGTGGGTATTGAACAGTTATTTATTCGGATTAGAAATGGTCCACAGTTTCCGCGTGTCAGTTGTTAACAGTTAATCTGTGGATTATCAGAAAGCTTCCGTGAGACTTTGTTTATAATGTCCGACTACAGTCTTCGTGGGATCGTCCCGTTGCATAAACAATTACTCATACACTATCTAATGCATCAAGTACAGGTTGAGAGAAACTTTGGCTTTCTACTTCTTCATATTTATGAAAGAAAATATGAATCTCATCGATTAGCTATGAAGTTTTAAAAATAATTGGATGCGTTCTCAAAATACGAAAAAAAGTTTAAAGATTGTTCAAGTTTAAAAATGGTTAGATAAGTGCATTATCAATAGAAAAAACAACTGTAAATTGTTATTGATTTTTTATATCGACAAATAAAATTAATCAGATATTTTTTTTCTTATTTTATTCTAATGTTTGAAAAGATCGTATAATTTGGGAACGATAGGAATATACGATCGAACGGTGGGTAACCATAAAATTTTCTCAAACGGAAACCAACCTTATAATTTCGCTATAAAGTTCAAAATCGATTACAGAAATTTGACATATTTGTATAGCTTAACGTGCTGGCGACTATACATCGTACCAAAGCCAAAATGTATAAACACGATTTGAATAGTACGGTTGGCAATGCTCGTACGAGCGAAGTTAAAAAATTCGAATACGAGACTCGAGTATCAGTTGGACTCGCATAAATAGAATCGAGTTAGCGAGTACGAATCGATGCTTCCTAACTCGAGTACGGAATCGAGTCCAGCGTACTCGAATCAAAATAATTGGTATTCGAGTAGGAGAGTTCTAAAGCAGGAATCGAGTCTGACTCGAGTAAACCGTACTCGGCACATAGCTAACTTTTTCCCTACATTTTTCCAGCTATCAAATTCAAACAATCGAAATGCAAGAAATTTTTGCAACTCTTGCCAAAATTCCCATGAATTAAGCTCTCATTTGAAAAAATATTTTGTTATTTCAAGATAAGGTAATCAGAAACTGTTTTTTTCATTTCTATACCCGCGTAAGCCTCAAAGCACGTATCTAGTTGGTTACTGAGCAATGAAATTACTATAAAGAACTAGTTTGGCATACTAATTTACTGAGCTTCCTCTTCCTCTTGAAAGTGTCGAGGTGTGAAAATAGCGGTTTGGTGTTGTGAAAAAACTTCAGTAATGTAGTGAAATGTTTGAATGTGATTGTTTTCATTCTATGAGCAACTCAAATAACATTTTTATACTCCAAAATTTTCGAACGATCTGCTGCATTGCGAATGGGTTCAATATACTCCTATTTTTGTAATCTTATGGTTGGTATTTGTGCTCAGGGTTGGTTCTGGTAATCAGGTACTCAACAGGTACTCTAGCTTGGCACAGAAGGGGGTTGTACAAGCATATATAAGATATTCCTGGATCATGGACCCAGTTGTAAAAGTGTTTTGGTTGTGTTTAACTGATAGCACCAGTGTTCTTAATACTACTTCTATATCCTAAGATTCGTTAGGTAGAATCATGGCAGAAGTTATCATCAAGGTGATCAAGTTTCCTTAGTGTGCTCATATAGGAGAACAACAGCCTCATCATGGATTGTGGAGTTTGATTTGTCTTCCGCCAGCGCAGTAACTGGACTTACATAAAATGTATATATTTGCATGAAAAATTTTTCGACTATGATAAAAATAAAGTATTTCAAAGAAAGAAAAAGTGTGGCTCGAACTTTATGTTGTTAATGAATCAGAAACGTATATTTTTTTGCTTTTAACACATGCTAACAACTTTAATTTTTGTATTTTTCAAATATTTCAAAGCTCCGTATTCAAAAATCACTTCATTGTGAGGATATTCACCTTACAGATTCTCAAACCGGAACACGTTTTCGCCATACAGTGGCTTCTTAGGGCGTGTGTAAATCTTTACAGTATTGAATAAAAAAAAATTCAAAACACAGTGTCAAAGTTATGTTGTGGTATTGAACAGTATTTATTCGGATTAGAATGGTCCACAGTTTCCGCTGTCAGTTGTTGTTGACAGTTAATCTGTGGATTATCAGAAAGTTCCGTGAGATTTTGTTTATAATGTCCGACTACAGTCTTCGTGGGATCGTCCCGTTGCACAAAACAATTACTCATACACTAATCTGATGCATCAAATACTAGTTAAGAGAAACTTTGGCTTTCTACTTCTTCATATTTATGAAAGAAAATATAAATCTCATCGATAAGCTATGAATTTTGAAATAATTGGATGCGTTCTCAAAATACGAAAAGAAGTTTAAAGATTGTTCAAGTTTAAAAATGGTGGATAAGTGCATTATCAATAAAAAAAAACAACTGTAAATTGTTATTGATTTTTTAGTGAAATGTTTGAATGTGATTGTTTTCATTCTATGAGCAACTCAAATAACATTTTTATACTCCAAAATTTTCGAACGATTCTGCTGCATTGCGAATGGGTTCAATATACTCCTATTTTTGTATCTTATGGTTGGTATTGTGCTCAGGGTTGGTTCTGGTAATCAGGTACTCAACAGGTACTCTAGTGACACAGAAGGGGGTTGTACAAGCATATATAAGATATTCCTGGATCATGGACCCAGTTGTAAAAGTGTTTTGATTGTGTTTAACTGATACCATCAGTGTTCTTAATACTACTTCTATATTCCTACGATTCGTTAGGTAGAATCATGGCAGAAGTTATCATCAAGGTGATCAAGTTCCTTAGTGTGCTCTTATAAGGAGAACAACAGCCTCATCATGGATTGTGGAATTTTGATTTGTCTCCGCCAGCGCAGTAACTGGACTTACATAAAATGTATATATTTGCATGAAAAATTTTTCGACTATGATAAAAATAAAGTATTTCAAAGAAAGAAAAAGTGTGGCTCGAACTTTTATGTTGTTAATGAATCAGAAACGTATATTTTTTGCTTTTAACACATGCTAACAACTTTATTTTTTTGTATTTTTCAAATATTTCAAAGCTCACGTATTCAAAAAATCACTTTATTGTGAGATATTCACCTTACAGATTCTCACACCGGAAACACGTGTTTCGCCATACAGTGGCTTCTTAGGGCGTGTGTAAATTCTTTACAGTATTTGAATTAAAAAAAAATTCAAACACAGTGTCAAAGTTATGTTGTGGGTATTGAACAGTTATTTATTCGGATTAGAAATGGTCCACAGTTTCCGCTGTCAGTTGTTGTTGACAGTTAATCTGTGGATTATCAGAAAGCTTCCGTGAGACTTTGTTCATAATGTCCGACTACAGTCTTCGTGGGATCGTCCCGTTGCACAAACATTACTCATTCACTATCTGATGCATCAATACTAGTTAAGAGAAACTTTGGCTTTCTACTTCTTCATATTTATGAAAGAAAATATAAAATCTCATCGATAAGCTATAAAGTTTTAAAATAATTGGATGCGTTCTCAAAATACGAAAAGAAGTTTAAGGATTGTTCAAGTTTAAAAATGGTTAGATAAGTGCATTATCAATAGAAAAAACAACTGTAAATGTTTATTGATTTTTTATATCGACAAATAAAATTAATCAGATATTTTTTTTCTTATTTTATTCTAATGTTTTGAAAAGATCGTATAATTTGGAACGATTAGGAATATACGATCGAACGGTGGGTAACCCATCAAATTTTCTCAAACGGAAACCAACATTATAATTTCGCTATAAAGTTCAAAATCGATTACAAAATTGACATATTTGTATAGCTTAACGTGCTGGCGACTATACATCGTACCAAAGCCAAAAATGTATAAACACGATTTGATTAGTACGGTTGGCAATGCTCGTACGAGCGAGTTAAAAAATTCGAATACGAGACTCGAGTAGTCAGTTGGACTCGCATAAATAGAATCGAGTTAGCGAGTACGAATCGATGCTTCCTAACTCGAGTACGGAATCGAGTCCAGCGTACTCGAATTAAAATAAATTGGTATTCGAGTAGGAGAGTTCTAAAGCAGGAATCGAGTCTGACTCGAGTAAACCGTACTCGCACATCGCTAACTTTTTCCCTACATTTTTCCAGCTATCAAATTCAAACAATCGAAATGCAAGAAATTTTTGCAACTCTTGCCAAATCACCATGAATAAGCTCTCATTTGAAAAAATATATTTTGTTATTTCAAGATAAGGTGATCAGAAACTGTTTTTTTTCATTTCTATACCCGCGTAAGCCTCAAAGCACGTATCTAGTGGTTACTTAGCAATGAAATTACTATAAGAACTAGTTTGGCATACTAATTTACTGAGCTTCCTCTTCCTCTTGAAAGTGTCGAGGTGTGAAAATAGCGGTTTGGTGTTGTGAAAAAACTTCAGTAATGTAGTGAAATGTTTGGAATGTGATTGTTTTCATTCTATGAGCAACTCAAATAACATTTTTATACTCCAAAAATTTTCGAAACGATTCTGCTGCATTGCGAATGGGTTCATATTACTCCTATTTTTGTAATCTTATGGTTGGTATTTGTGCTCAGGGTTGGTTCTGGTAATCAGGTACTCAACAGGTACTCTAGTGACACAGAAGGGGGTTGTACAAGCATATATAAGATATTCCTGGATCATGGACCCAGTTGTAAAGTGTTTTGGTTGTGTTTAACTGATACATCAGTGTTCTAATACTACTTCTATATTCCTACGATTCGTTAGGTAGAATCATGGCAGAAGTTATCATCAAGGTGATCAAGTTTCCTTAGTGTGCTCATATAAGGAGAACAACAGCCTCATCATGGATTATGGAGTTTTGATTTGTCTTCCGCCAGCGCAGTAACTGGACTTAATAAAATGTATATATTTGCATGAAAAATTTTCGACTATGATAAAAATAAAGTATTTCAAAGAAAGAAAAAATGTGGCTCGAACTTTATGTTGTTAATGAATCAGAAACGTATATTTTTTGCTTTTAACACATGCTAACAACTTTAATTTTTTGTATTTTTCAATATTTCAAAGCTCACGTATTCAAAAATCACTTCAGATTCTCAAACCGGAACACGTGTTTCGCCATACAGTGGCTTCTTAGGGCGTGTGTAAATTCTTTACAGTATTTGAATAAAAAAATTCAAAACACAGTGTCAAAGTTATGTTGGGGTATGAACAGTTATTTATTCGGATTAGAAATGGTCCACAGTTTCCGCTGTCAGTTGTTGTTGACAGTTAATCTGTGGATTATCAGAAAGCTTCCGTGAGACTTTGTTCATAATGTCCGACTACAGTCTTCGTGGGATCGTCCCGTTGCACAAACCATTACTCATTCACTAATCTGATGCATCAAATACTAGTTAAGAGAACTTTGGCTTTCTACTTCTTCATATTTATGAAGAAAATATAAATCTCATCGATAAGCTATGAAGTTTTAAAATAATTGGATGCGTTCTCAAAATACGAAAAGAAGTTTAAGGATTGTTCAAGTTTAAAAATGGTTAGATAAGTGCATTATCAATAGAAAAAACAACTGTAAATTGTTATTGATTTTTTATATCGAAAATAAAATTAATCAGATATTTTTTTCTTATTTTATTCTAATGTTTGAAAAGATCGTATAATTTGGGGAACGATTAGGAATATACGATCGAATGGTGGGTAACCCATCAAATTTTCTCAAACGGAAAACCAACCTTATAATTTCGCTATAAAGTTCAAAATCGATTACAGAAAATTTGACATATTTGTATAGCTTAACGTGCTGGCGACTATACATCGTACCAAAGCCAAAAATGTATAAACACGATTTGATAGTACGGTTGGCAATGCTCGTACGAGCGAGTTAAAAAAATTCGAATACGAGACTCGAGTAGTCAGTTGGACTCGAATAATAGAATCGAGTTAGCGAGTACGAATCGATGCTTCCTAACTCGAGTACCGGAATCGCGTCCAGCGTACTCGAATTAAATAAATTGGTATTCGAGTAGGAGAGTTCTAAAGCAGGAATCGAGTCTGACTCGAGTAAACCGTACTCGGCACATCGCTAAACTTTTTCTACATTTTTCCAGCTATCAAATTCAAACAATCGAAATGCAAGAAATTTTTGCAACTCTTGCCAAAATCACCATGAATTAAGCTCTCATTTGAAAAAATATATTTTGTTATTTCGAATAAGTAATCAGAAACTGTTTTTTTCATTTCTATACCGCGTAAGCCTCAAAGCACGTATCTAGTTGGTTACTAGCAATGAAATTACTATAAAGAATAGTTTGGCATACTAATTTACTGAGCTTCCTCTTCCTCTTGAAAGTGTCGAGGTGTGAAAATAGCGGTTTGGTGTTGTGAAAAAACTTCAGTAATGTAGTGAAATGTTTGAATGTGATTGTTTTCATTCTATGAGCAACTCAAATAACATTTTTATACTCCAAAAATTTTCGAAACGATTCTGCTGCATTGCGAATGGGTTCATATACTCCTATTTTTGTAATTCTATGGTTGGTATTTGTGCTCAGGGTTGGTTCTGGTAAATCAGGTACTCAACAGGTACTCTAGTGACACAGAAGGGGGTTGTACAAGCATATATAAGATATTCCTGGATCAGGACCAGTTGTAAAAGTGTTTGTTGTGTTTAACTGAGGCATCAGTGTTCTTAATACTAGTTCTATATTCCTACGATTCGTTATGTAGAATCATGGCAGAAGTTTCATCAAGGTGATCAAGTTCCTCAGTGTGCTCTTATAAGGAGAACAAGAGCCTCATCATGGATTGTGGAATTTTGATGTCTTCCGCCAGCGCAGTAACTGGACTTACAAAAATTTATATATTTGCATGAAAAATTTTTCGACTATGATAAAAATAAAGTATTTCAAAGAAAGAAAAGTGTGGCTCGAACTTTATGTTGTTAATGAATCAGAAACGTATATTTTTTTGCTTTTAACACATGCTAACAACTTTAATTTTTTTGTATTTTTCAATATTTCAAAGCTTACGTATTCAAAAATCACTTCATTGTGAGATATCACCTTACAGATTCTCAAACCGGAACACGTGTTTCGCCATACAATGGCTTCTTAGGGCGTGTGTAAATTCTTTACAGTATTTGAATTAAAAAAAATTCAAAAACACAGTTTCCGTGTCAAAGTTTATGTTGTGGGTATTGAACAGTTATTTATTCGGATAGAAATGGTTCACAGTTTCCGCTTGTCAGTTGTTGTTGACAGTTAATCTGTGCATTATAGAAAGCTTTCGTGAGAACCTGTTTAAATGTCCGACTACGTCTTCGTGGGATCGTCCCGTTGCACAAACAATTACTCATACACTAATCTGTGCATCAAATACTAGTAAGAGAAACTTTGGCTTTCTACTTCTTCATATTTATGGAAGAAACTATAAATCTCATCGATAAGCTATGAAGTTTTAAAATATTGGATGCGTTCTCAAAATACGAAAGAAGTTTAAAGATTGTTCAAGTTAAAAAGGTTGGATAAGTGCATTAAATAAAAAACAACTGTAAATTGTTATTGATTTTTTAGTGAAATGTTTGATGTGATTGTTTTCATTTTATGAGCAACTCAAATAACATTTTATACTCCAAAATTTCGAACGATTCTGCTGCATGCGAATGGGTTCAATATACTCTATTTTTGTAATCTTATGGTTGGTATTTGTGCTCAGGGTTGGTTCTGGTAATCAGGTACTCAACAGGTACTCTAGTGACACAGAAGGGGGTTGTACAAGCATATATAGGATATTCCTGGATCATGGACCCAGTTGTAAAAGTGTTTTGATTGGTTTAACTGATACCATCAGTGTTCTTAATACTACTTCTATATTCCTACGATTCGTTAGGTAGAATCATGGCAGAAGTTATCATCAAGGTGATCAAGTTTCCTTAGTGTGCTCTTATAAGGAGAACAAACAGCCTCATCATGGATTGTGGAATTTTGATTTGTCTTCCGCCAGCGCAGTAACTGGACTTACATAAAATGTATATATTTGCACGAAAAATTTTTCGACTATGATAAAAATAAAGTATTTCAAAGAAAGAAAAAGTGTGGCTCGAAACTTTATGTTGTTAATGAATCAGAAACATATGCTAACAACTTTATTTTTTTGTATTTTCAAATATTTCAAAGCTCACGTATTCAAAAACCACTTCATTGTGAGATATTCACCTACAGATTCTCAAAACCGGAACACGTGTTTCGCCATACAGTGGCTTTCTTAGGGCGTGTGTAAATTCTTTACAGTATTTGAATTAAAAAAAATTCAAAACACAGTGTCAAAGTTATGTTGTGGGTATGAACAGTTATTATTCGGATTAGAATGGTCCACAGTTTCCGCTGTCAGTTGTTGTTGACAGTTAATCTGTGGATTATCAGAAAGCTTCCTGAGACTTTGTTTATAATGTCGACTACAGTCTTCGTGGGATAGTCCCGTTGCACAAACAATTACTCATACACTAATCTAATGCATCAATACTGGTTGAGAGAAACTTTGGCTTTTACTTCTTCATATTTATTAAAGAAAATATAAATCTCATCGATAAGCTATGAAGTTTTAAAAAATTGGATGCGTTCTCAAAATATCGAAAAGAAGTTTAAAGATTGTTAAGTTTAAAAATGGTTAGATAAGTGCATTAAATAGCAAAAAAACACTGTAAATTGTTATTGATTTTTATATCGACAAATAAAAAATCGGATATTTTTTTTCTTATTTTATTCTAAGTTTGAAAAGATTGTATAATTTGGGCACGATTAGGAATATACGATCGAACGGTGGGTAATCCATCAAATTTTCCCAAACAGAAAACCAACCTTATAATTTCGCTATAAAGTTAAAAATCGATTACAGAAATTTGACATATTTGATAGATTCAACGTGCTGGCGACTATACATCGTACCAAAGCCAAAAATGTATAAACACGATTTGAATTAGTACGGTTGGCAATGCTTGTACGAGCGAGTTAAAAAATTGAATACGAGATCGAGTAGTCAGTGGACGCGATAAATAGAATCGAGTTAGCGAGTACGAATCGGAGCTTTCTAATCGAGTAACCGGAATCGAGTCCAGCGTACTCGAATTAAATAAATTGGTATTCGAGTAGGAGAGTTCTAAAGCAGGAATCGAGTCTGACCGAGTAAAACCGTACTCGGCACATTCATAACTTTTTCCCTACATTTTCCAGCTATCAAAATTCAAACAATCGAAATGCAAGAAATTTTGCAAATCTTGCCAAAATCACATGAATTAAGCTCTTTTTTCAATTTGAAAAAATATATTTTGTTATTTCGAAATAAGGTAATCAGAAAACTGTTTTTTTCATTTCTATACCCGCGTAAGCCTCAAAGCACGTATCTAGTTGGTTACTTAGCAATGAAATTACTATAAAGAACTAGTTTGGCATACTAATTTACATGAGCTTCCTCTCCTCTTGAAAGTGTCGAGGTGTGAAAATAGCGGGCTTGGTGTTGTGAAAAAACTCAGTAATGTAGTGAATGTTGAATGTGATTGTTTCTTTATGAGCAACTCGAATAACATTTTTATACTCCAAAATTTTCGAACGATTCTGCTGCATTGCGAAGCGAATGGGTTCAATATACTCCGATTTTTGTAATCTTATGGTTCGTATTTGTGCTCAGGGTTCGGTTCTGGTAATCAGGTACTCAAAAGGTACTCTAGTACACAGAAGGGGGTTGTACAAGCATATATAAGATATTACTGGATCATGGACCCAGTTGTAAAAGTGTTTTGGTTGTGTTAACTGATACATCAGTGTTCTTAATACTACTTCTATATTCCTAAGATCGTTAGGTAGAGTAGAATTATGCAGAAGTTATAATCAAGGGATCAAGTTTCCTTAGTGGTGCTCTATAAGGAGAACAACAGCCTCATCATGGTTATGGAGTTTTGATTTGTCTTCGCCAGCGCAGTAACTGGACTTACATAAAATGTAATATATTTGCAATGAAAATTTTTCGACTATGATAAAAATAAAGTATTTCAAAGAAAGAAAAAATTGGCTCGAACTTTATGTTGTTAATGAATCAGAAACGTATATTTTTGCTTTTAACACTGCTAACAATTTAATTTTTTAGTATTTTTCAATATTTCAAAGCTCACGTATTCAAAAATCTACTTCAGATTCTCAAAGTGGAACACGTGTTTCGCATACATTGGCTTTCTTAGGGCGTGTGTAAATTCTTTACCAGTATTTGAATTAACAAAAATTCAAAACACACTGTCAAAGTTATGTTGTGGGTATTGAACAGTTATTTATCGATGTTCAATACCCACAACATAACTTTGACACTGTGTTTTGAATTTTTTAATTCAAATACTGTAAAGAATTTACACACGCCCTAAGAAGCCACTGTATGGCGAAACACGTGTTCCGGTTTGAGAATCTGAAGTGATTTTTGAATACGTGAGCTTTGAAATATTTGAAAAATACAAAAATTAAAGTTGTTAGCATGTGTTAAAAGCAAAAAAATATACGTTTCTGATTCATTAACAACATAAAGTTCGAGCCACATTTTTTCTTTCTTTGAAATACTTTATTTTTATCATAGTCGAAAAATTTTCATGCAAATATATACATTTTATGTAAGTCCAGTTACTGCGCTGGCGGAAGCCAAATCAAAACTCCATAATCCATGATGAGGCTGTTGTTCTCCTTATAAGAGCACACTAAGGAAACTTGATCACCTTGATGATAACTTCTGCCATGATTCTACCTAACGAATCGTAGGAATATAGAAGTAGTATTAAGAACACTGATGCTATCAGTTAAACACAATCAAAACACTTTTACAACTGGGTCCGTGATCCAGGAATATCTTATATATGCTTGTACAAACCCCTTCTGTGGCACTAGAGTACCTGTTGAGTACCTGATTACCAGAACCAACCCTGAGCACAAATACCAACCATGAGATTACAAAAATAGGAGTATATTGAACCCATTCGCAATGCAGCAGAATCGTTCGAAAATTTTGGAGTATAAAAATGTATTTGAGTTGCTCATAGAATGAAACAATCACATTCAAACATTTCACTACATTACTGAAGTTTTTTCACAACACCAAACCGCTATTTTCACACCTCGACACTTTCAAGAGGAAGAGGAAGCTCAGTAAATTAGTATGCCAAACTAGTTCTTTATAGTAATTTCATTGCTCAGTAACCAACTAGATACGTGCTTTGAGGCTTACGCGGGTATAGAAATGAAAAAACAGTTTCTGATTACCTTATTTCGAAATAACAAAATATATTTTTTCAAATGAGAGCTTAATTCATGATGATTTTGGCAAGAGTTGCAAAAATTTCTTGCATTTCGATTGTTTGAATTTGATAGCTGGAAAAATGTAGGGAAAAAGTTAGCGATGTGCCGAGTACGGTTTACTCGAGTCAGACTTGATTCCTGCTTTAGAACTCTCCTACTCGAATACCAATTTATTAATTCGAGTACGCTGGACTCGATTCCGGTACTCGAGTTAGGAAGCATCGATTCGTACTCGCTAACTCGATTCTATTTATGCGAGTCCAACTGACTATTCGAGTCTATTATTCGAATTTTTAACTCGCTCGTACGGGCATTGCCAACCGTACTATTCAAATCGTGTTTATACATTTTTGGCTTTGGTACGATGTATAGTCGCCAGCACGTTGAGCTATACAAATATGTCAAATTTCTGTAATCGATTTTGAACTTTATAGCGAAATTATAAGGTTGGTTTCTGTTTGAGAAAATTGATGGGTTACCCACCGTTCGATCGTATATTCCTAATCGTTCCCAAATTATACATCTTTTCAAACATTAGAATAAAATAAGAAAAAAAATATCCGATTAATTTTATTTGTCGATATAAAAAATCAATAACAATTTACAGCTGTTTTTTTTATTGATAATGCACTTATCTAACCATTTTTAAACTTGAACAATCTTTAAAACTTCTTTTCATATTTTGAGAACGCATCCAATTATTTTAAAACTTCATAGCTTATCGATGAGATTTATATTTTCTTTATAAATATGAAGAAGTAGAAAGCCAAAGTTTCTCTTAACTAGTATTTGATGCATCAGATTAGTGTATGAGTAATTGTTTGTGCAACGGGACGATCCCACGAAGACTGTAGTCGGACATTATAAACAAAGTCTCACGGAAGTTTCTGATAATCCACAGATTAACTGTCAACAACAACTGACAGCGGGAAACTGTGGACCATTTCTAATCCGAATAAATAACTGTTCAATACCCACAACATAACTTTGACACTGTGTTTTGAATTTTTTTTTAATTCAAATACTGTAAAGAATTTACACACGCCCTAAGAAGCCACTGTATGGCGAAACACGTGTTCCGGTTTGAGAATCTGTAAGGTGAATATCTGACAATGAATGGTTTTTGAAACGTGAGCTTTGAAATATTTGAAAAATACAAAAAAATAAAGGTGTTAGCATATGTTCTGATTCATTAACAACATAAAGTTCGAGCCACACTTTTTCTTTCTTTGAAATACTTTATTTTTATCATAGTCGAAAAATTTTTCATGCAAATATATACATTTTATGTAAGTCCAGTTACTGCGCTGGCGGAAGACAAATCAAAATTCCACAATCCATGATGAGGCTGTTGTTCTCCTTATAAGAGCACACTAAGGAAACTTGATCACCTTGATGATAACTTCTGCCATGATTCTACCTAACGAATCGTAGGAATATAGAAGTAGTATTAAGAACACTGATGGTATCAGTTAAACACAATCAAAACACTTTTACAGCTGGGTTCATGATCCAGGAATATCCTATATATGCTTGTACAACCCCCTTCTGTGTCACTAGAGTACCTGTTGAGTACCTGATTACCAGAACCAACCCTGAGCACAAATACCAACCATAAGATTACAAAAATAGGAGTATATTGAACCCATTCGCAATGCAGCAGAATCGTTCGAAAATTTTGGAGTATAAAAATGTTATTTGAGTTGCTCATAGAATGAAAACAATCACATTCAAACATTTCACCAAAAAATCAATAACAATTTACAGTTGTTTTTTTATTGATAATGCACTTATCCAACCATTTTTAAACTTGAACAATCTTTAAACTTCTTTTCGTATTTTGAGAACGCATCCAATTATTTTAAAACTTCATAGCTTATCGATGAGATTTATATTTTCTTTAATAAATATGAAGAAGTAGAAAGCCAAAGTTTCTCTTAACTAGTATTTGATGCATCAGATTAGTGTATGAGTAATTGTTTGTGCAACGGGACGATCCCACGAAGACTGTAGTCGGACATTATAAACAAAATCTCACGAAACTTTCTGATAATCCACAGATTAACTGTCAACAACAACTGACAGCGGAAACTGTGAACCATTTCTAATCCGAATAAATAACTGTTCAATACCCACAACATAACTTTGACACGCAAACTGTGTTTTGAATTTTTTTTAATTCAAATACTGTAAAGAATTTACACACTAAGAAGCCATTGTATGGCGAAACACGTGTTCCGGTTTGAGAATCTGTAAGGTGAATATCTCACAATGAAGTGATTTTGAATACGTAAGCTTTGAAATATTTGAAAAATACAAAAAAATTAAAGTTGTTAGCATGTGTTAAAAGCAAAAAAATATACGTTTCTGATTCATTAACAACATAAAGTTCGAGCCACACTTTTTCTTTCTTTGAAATACTTTATTTTTATCATAGTCGAAAATTTTTTCATGCAAATATATAAATTTTATGTAAGTCCAGTTACTGCGCTGGCGGAAGACAAATCAAAATTCCACAATCCATGATGAGGCTGTTGTTCTCCTTATAAGAGCACACTAGGAAACTTGATCACCTTGATGATAACTTCTGCCATGATTCTACCTAACGAATCGTAGGAATATAGAACTAGTATTAAGAACACTGATGCTATCAGTTAAACACAATCAAAACACTTTTACAACTGGGTCCGTGATCCAGGAATATCTTATATATGCTTGTACAACCCCTTCTGTGTCACTAGAGTACCTGTTGAGTACCTGATTACCAGAACCAACCCTGAGCACAAATACCAACCATGAGATTACAAAAATAGGAGTATATTGAAACCATTCCCAATGCAGCAGAATCGTTCGAAAATTTTGGAGTATAAAATGTTATTTGAGTTGCTCATAGAATGAAAACAATCACATTCAAACATTTCACTACATTACTGAAGTTTTTTCACAACACCAAACCGCTATTTTCACACCTCGACACTTTCAAGAGGAAGAGGAAGCTCAGTAAATTAGTATGCCAAACTAGTTCTTTATAGTAATTTCATTGCTCAGTAACCAACTAGATACGTGCTTTGAGGCTTACGCGGGTATAGAAATGAAAAAAAACAGTTTCTGATTACCTTATTCGAAATAACAAAATATATTTTTTCAAATGAGAGCTTAACTCATGGTGATTTTGGCAAGAGTTGCAAAAATTCTTGGATTTCGATTGTTTGAATTTGATAGCTGGAAAAATGTAGGGAAAAAGTTAGCGATGTGCCGAGTACGGTTACTCGAGTCAGACTCGATTCCTGCTTTAGAACTCTCCTACTCGAATACCAATTTATTTTAATTCGAGTACGCTGGACTCGATTCCGGTACTCGAGTTAGGAAGCATCGATTCGTACTCGCTAACTCGATTCTATTTATGCGAGTCCAACTGACTACTCGAGTCTCGTATTCGAATTCTTTAACTCGCTCGTACGAGCATTGCCAACCGTACTATTCAAATCGTGTTTATACATTTTTGGCTCTGGTACGATGTATAGTCGCCAGCACGTTAAGCTATACAAATATGTCAAATTTCTGTAATCGATTTTGAACTTTATAGCGAAATTATAAGGTTGGTTTCCGTTTGAGAAAATTTGATGGGTTACCCACCGTTCGATCGTATATTCCTAATCGTTCCCAAATTATACGATCTTTTCAAACATTAGAATAAAATAAGAAAAAAAATATTCGAATAATTTTATTTGTCGATATAAAAAATCAATAACAATTTACAGTTGTTTTTTTCTATTGATAATGCACTTATCTAACCATTTTTAAACTTGAACAATCTTTAAACTTCTTTTCGTATTTTGAGAACGCATCCAATTATTTTAAAACTTCATAGCTTATCGATGAGATTTATATTTTCTTTCATAAATATGAAGAAGTAGAAAGCCAAAGTTTCTCTTAACCAGTATTTGATGCATCAGATTAGTGTCTGAGTAATTGTTTGTGCAACGGGACGATCCCACGAAGACTGTAGTCGGACATTATAAACAAAGTCTCATGGAAGCTTTCTGATAATCCACAGATTAACTGTCAACAACAACTGACAGCGGAAACTGTGGACCATTTCTAATCCGAATAAATAACTGTTCAATACTCACAACATAACTTTGACACTGTGTTTTGAATTTTTTTAATTCAAATACTGTAAAGAATTTACACACGCCCTAAGAAGCCACTGTATGGCGAAACACGTGTTCCGGTTTGAGAATCTGAAGTGATTTTTGAATACGTGAGCTTTGAAATATTTGAAAAATACAAAAAATTAAAGTTGTTAGCATGTGTTAAAAGCAAAAAAATATACGTTTCTGATTCATTAACAACATAAAGTTCGAGCCACACTTTTTCTTTCTTTGAAATACTTTATTTTTATCATAGTCGAAAATTTTTCATGCAAATATATACATTTTATGTAAGTCCAGTTACTGCGCTGGCGGAAGACAAATCAAAACTCCACAATCCATGATGAGGCTGTTGTTCTCCTTATATGAGCACACTAAGGAAACTTGATCACCTTGATGATAACTTCTGCCATGATTCTACCTAACGAATCTTAGGAATATAGAAGTAGTATTAAGAACACTGATGGTATCAGTTAAACACAACCAAAACACTTTTACAACTGGGTCCGTGATCCAGGATTATCTTATATATGCTTGTACAACCCCCTTCTGTGTCACTAGAGTACCTGTTGAGTACCTGATTACCAGAACCAACCCTGAGCACAAATACCAACCATAAGATTACAAAAATAGGAGTATATTGAACCCATTCGCAATGCAGCAGAATCGTTCGAAAATTTTGGAGTATAAAAATGTTATTTGAGTTGCTCATAGAATGAAAACAATCACATTCAAACATTTCACTACATTACTGAAGTTTTTTCACAACACCAAACCGCTATTTTCACACCTCGACACTTTCAAGAGGAAGAGGAAGCTCAGTAAATTAGTATGCCAAACTAGTTCTTTATAGTAATTTCATTGCTCAGTAACCAACTAGATACGCGCTTTGAGGCTTACGCGGGTATAGAAATGAAAAAAACAGTTTCTGATTACCTTATCTTGAAATAACAAAATATATTTTTTCAAATGAGAGCTTAATTCATGGTGATTTTGGCAAGAGTTGCAAAAATTTCTTGCATTTCGATTGTTTGAATTTGATAGCTGGAAAAATGTAGGGAAAAAGTTAGCTATGTGCCGAGTACGGTTTACTCGAGTCAGACTCGATTCCTGCTTTAGAACTCTCCTACTCGAATACCAATTTATTTAATTCGAGTACGCTGGACTCGATTCCGGTACTCGAGTTAGGAAGCATCGATTCGTACTCGCTAACTCGATTCTATTTATGCGAGTCCAACTGACTACTCGAGTCTCGTATTCGAATTTTTAACTCGCTCGTACGAGCATTGCCAACCGTACTAATCAAATCGTGTTTATACATTTTTGGCTTTGGTACGATGTATAGTCGCCAGCACAGCACGTTAAGCTATACAAATTGTCAAATTTCTGTAATCGATTTTTGAACTTTATAGCGAAAATAAGGTTGGTTTCCGTTTGGAGAAAATTTGATGTTACCCACCGTTCGATCGTATATTCCTAATCGTTCCCAAATTATACGATCTTTTCAACATTAGAATAAAATAAGAAAAAAAATATCTGATTAATTTTATTTGTCGATATAAAAAATCAATAACAATTTACAGGTTTTTTCTATTGATAATGCACTTATCTAACCATTTTTAAACTTGAACAATCCTTAAACTTCTTTTCGTATTTGAGAACGCATCCAATTATTTTAAAACTTCATAGCTTATCGATGAGATTTATATTTTCTTTAATAAATATGAAGAAGTAGAAAGCCAAAGTTTCTCTCAACCAGTATTTGATGCATTAGATTAGTGTATGAGTAATGGTTTATGCAACGGGACGATCCCACGAAGACTGTAGTCGGACATTATAAACAAAGTCTCACGGAAGCTTTCTGATAATCCACAGATTAACTGTCAACAACAACTGACAGCGGAAACTGTGGACCATTTCTAATCCGAATAAATAACTGTTCAATACCCACAACATAACTTTGACACTGTGTTTTGAATTTTTTCTAATTCAAATACTGTAAAGAATTTACACACGCCCTAAGAAGTCACTGTATGGCGAAACACGTGTTCCGGTTTGAGAATCTGTAAGGTGAATATATCACAATGAAGTGATTTTTGAATACGTGAGGTTTGAAATATCTGAAAAATACAAAAAATTAAAGTTGTTAGCATGTGTTAAAAGCAAAAAAATATACGTTTCTGATTCATTAACAACATAAAGTTCGAGCCACACTTTTTCTTTCTTTAAAATACTTTATTTTTATCATAGTCGAAAAATTTTTCATGCAAATATATACATTTTATGTAAGTCCAGTTACTGCGCTGGCGGAAGACAAATCAAAATTCCACAATCCATGATGAGGCTGTTGTTCTCCTTATAATGAGCACACTAAGGAAACTTGATCACCTTGATGATAACTTCTGCCATGATTCTACCTAACGAATCGTAGGAATATAAAGTAGTATTAAGAACACTGATGGTATCAGTTAAACACAATCAAAACACTTTTACAACTGGGTCCATGATCCAGGAATATCTTATATATGCTTGTACAACCCTTCTGTGTCACTAGAGTACCTGTTGAGTACCTGATTACCAGAACCAACCCTGAGCACAAATACCAACCATAAGATTACAAAAATAGGAGTATATTGAACCCATTCGCAATGCAGCAGAATCGTTCGAAAATTTTGGAGTATAAAAATGTTATTTGAGTTGCTCATAGAAAATGGAAACAATCACATTCCAAAAAAAAAAAAAAAAAAAACAAAAAAAACCCAATACACCAAAAACCAAAAACCATTTTTTCACTAAAAAATCAATAACAATTTACAGTTGTTTTTTTTATTGAATGCACTTATCAAACCATTTTTAAATTGAACAATCTTTAAACTTCTTTTCGTATTTTGAGAACGCATCAATATTTCAAAACTTCATAGCTTATCGATGAGATTTAATTTTCTTTCATAAAAATATGAAGAAGTAGAAAGCCAAAGTTTCTCTTAACTAGTATTTGATGCATCAGATTAGTGTATGAGTAATTGTTTGTGCAACGGGACGATCCCACGAAGACTGTAGTCGGACATTATAAACAAAATCTCACGGAAACTTTCTGATAATCCACAGATTAACTGTCAACAACAACTGACAGCGGAAACTGTGGACCATTTCTAATCCGAATAAATAACTGTTCAATACCCACAACATAACTTTGACACTGTGTTTTGAATTTTTTTAATTCAAATACTGTAAAGAATTTACACACGCCCTAAGAAGCCACTGTATGGCGAAACACGTGTTCCGGTTTGAGAATCTGTAAGGTGAATATCTCACAATGAAGTGATTTTTGAATACGTGAGCTTTGAAATATTTGAAAAATACAAAAAATTAAAGTTGTTAGCATGTGTTAAAAGCAAAAAAATATACGTTTCTGATTCATTAACAACATAAAGTTCGAGCCACACTTTTTCTTTCTTTGAAATACTTTATTTTTATCATAGTCGAAAAATTTTTCATGCAAATATATACATTTTATGTAAGTCCAGTTACTGCGCTGGCGGAAGACAAATCAAAACTCCACAATCCATGATGAGGCTGTTGTTCTCCTTACATGAGCACACTAAGGAAACTTGATCACCTTGATGATAACTTCTGCCATGATTCTACCTAACGAATCTTAGGAATATAGAAGTAGTATTAAGAACACTGATGGTATCAGTTAAACACAACCAAAACACTTTTACAACTGGGTCCATGATCCAGGAATATCTTATATATGCTTGTACAACCCCCTTCTGTGTCACTAGAGTACCTGTTGAGTACCTGATTACCAGAACCAACCCTGAGCACAAATACCAACCATAAGATTACAAAAATAGGAGTATATTGAACCCATTCGCAATGCAGCAGAATCGTTCGAAAATTTTGGAGTATAAAAATGTTATTTGAGTTGCTCATAGAATGAAAACAATCACATTCAAACATTTCACTACATTACTGAAGTTTTTTCACAACACCAAACCGCTATTTTCACACCTCGACACTTTCAAGAGGAAGAGGAAGCTCAGTAAATTAATATGCCAAACTAGTTCTTTATAGTAATTTCATTGCTCAGTAACCAACTAGATACGTGCTTTGAGGCTTACGCGGGTATAGAAATGAAAAAAACAGTTTCTGATTACCTTATCTTGAAATAACAAAATATATTTTTTCAAATGAGAGCTTAATTCATGGTGATTTTGGCAAGAGTTGCAAAAATTTCTTGCATTTCGATTGTTTGAATTTGATAGCTGGAAAAATGTAGGGAAAAAGTTAGCTATGTGCCGAGTACGGTTTACTCGAGTCAGACTCGATTCCTGTTTTAGAACTCTCCTACTCGAATACCAATTTATTTTAATTCGAATACGCTGGACTCGATTCCGGTACTCGAGTTAGGAAGCATCGATTCGTACTCGCTAACTCGATTCTATTTATGCGAGTCCAACTGATTACTCGAGTCTCGTATTCGAATTTTTTAACTCGCTCGTACGAGCATTGCCAACCGTACTATTCAAATCGTGTTTATACATTTTTGGCTTTGGTACGATGTATAGTCGCCAGCACGTTAAGCTATACAAATATGTCAAATTTCTGTAATCGATTTTGAACTTTATAGCGAAATTATAAGGTTGGTTTCCGTTTGAGAAAATTTGATGGGTTACCCACCGTTCGATCGTATATTCCTAATCGTGCCAAATTATACGATCTTTTCAAACATTAGAATAAAATAAGAAAAAAAATATCGATTAATTTTATTTGTCGATATAAAAAATCAATAACAATTTACAGTTGTTTTTTCTATTGATAATGCACTTATCTAACCATTTTTAAACTTGAACAATCTTTAAACTTTTTCGTATTTTGAGAACGCATCCAATTATTTTAAAACTTCATAGCTTATCGATGAGATTTATATTTTCTTTAATGAATATGAAGAAGTAGAAAGCCAAAGTTTCTCTCAAACAGTACTTGATGCATTAGATAAGTGTATGAGTAATTGTTTATGCAACGGGACGATCCCACGAAGACTGTAGTCGGACATTATAAACAAAGTCTCACGGAAGCTTTCTGATAATCCACAGATTAACTGTCAACAACTGACAGCGGAAACTGTGGACCATTTCTAATCCGAATAAATAACTGTTCAATACCCACAACATAACTTTGACACTGTGTTTTGAATTTTTTTTAATTCAAATACTGTAAAGAATTTACACACGCCCTAAGAAGCCACTGTATGGCGAAACACGTGTTCCGGTTTGAGAATCTGTAAGGTGAATATCTCACAATGAAGTGATTTTTGAATACGTGAGCTTTGAAATATTTGAAAAATACAAAAAATTAAAGTTGTTAGCATGTGTTAAAAGCAAAAAAATATACGTTTCTGATTCATTAACAACATAAAGTTCGAGCCACACTTTTTCTTTCTTTGAAATACTTTATTTTTATCATAGTCGAAAAATTTTTCATGCAAAATATATACATTTTATGTAAGTCCAGTTACTGCGCTGGCGGAAGACAAATCAAAATTCCACAATCCATGATGAGGCTGTTGTTCTCCTTATATGAGCACACTAAGGAAACTTGATCACCTTGATGATAACTTCTGCCATGATTCTACCTAACGAATCGTAGGAATATAGAAGTAGTATTAAGAACACTGATGGTATCAGTTAAACACAATCAAAACACTTTTACAACTGGGTCCATGATCCAGGAAATATCTTATATATGCTTGTACAACCCCCTTCTGTGCCACTAGAGTACCTGTTGAGTACCTGATTACCAGAACCAACCCTGAGCACAAATACCAACCATAAGATTACAAAAATAGGAGTATATTGAACCCATTCGCAATGCAGCAGAATCGTTCGAAAATTTTGGAGTATAAAAATGTTATTTGAGTTGCTCATAGAATGAAAACAATCACATTCAAACATTTCACTACATTACTGAAGTTTTTTCACAACACCAAACCGCTATTTTCACACCTCGACACTTTCAAGAGGAAGAGGAAGCTCAGTAAATTAGTATGCCAAACTAGTTCTTTATAGTAATTTCATTGCTCAGTAACCAACTAGATACGTGCTTTGAGGCTTACGCGGTATATAGAAATGAAAAAAAACGTTTCTGATTACCTTATCTTGAAATAACACAATATATTTTTTCAAATGAGAGCTTAATTCATGGTGATTTTGGCAAGAGTTGCAAAAATTTCTTGCATTTCGATTGTTTGAATTTGATAGCTGGAAAAATGTAGGGAAAAAGTTAGCGATGTGCCGAGTACGGTTTACTCGAGTCAGACTCGATTCCTGCTTTAGAACTCTCCTACTCAAATACAAATTTATTTAATTCGAGTACGCTGGACTCGATTCCGGTACTCGAGTTAGGAAGCATCGATTCGTACTCGCTAACTCGATTCTATTTATGCGAGTCCAACTGACTACTCGAGTCTCGTATTCGAATTTTTTAACTCGCTCGTACGAGCATTGCCAACCGTACTATTCAAATCGTGTTTATAAATTATTGGCTTTGGTACGATGTATAGTCGCCAGCACGTTAAGCTATACAAATATGTCAAATTCTGTAATCGATTTTGAACTTTATAGCGAAATTAAAGGTTGGTTTCCGTTTGGGAAAATTTTATGGGTTACCCACCGTTCGATCGTATATTCCTACTACTACTACTGTATGGGTACAGTAAGTAAAACTTATGATTTCCTACATACTCCAAAAAGGCAAGCAGTTTTGAAGAAATTCTTGGAGAAAAAAACTCAATAAACTGATGCAATGTAGTCCAACCCGATGGATCCAGCGGCACGAAGCAATAATGGTTTCTGCTGAAAATTATGAAGCAATACTGAGGAGCTTAGAAGACATATCAACATGGGATGATCGACAAAGTAGTTCAAACGCCAATATACTGCATTGCGCCTTGACTAAGGCTGACTTTATTTTTCACTGTTTGTAATTAGAAGATATTACTTTCAGTCTTCCGTTTGTAATTAAGAAGATATTTACTTTCAGTCTTCCATTAACAAAGTATTTGGAGACGGAAGAAATTGATCTTACAAGTGCTTTAAACTATGCAAAATCAACAGTAAATGTACTGAAGGAAGTAAGGGAAAAGGCTGATGAAGAATTTTCTGTAATTTTTAAAGATGCTCAAGATATATGCAAGATATATACAACATCACGGCATAACGTGCAGAGAAAATGTAGAAAATGATGGTCCTGAATCTTACTATCGCAGGTCCCTGTTTATTCCCTTTGTTGACCACTTCATCAGCCAGCTTACTGAGCGCTTTATCTCCCACAAGGATGTTCTAACATCTTTTGATGTTTTGACAAACTCAAAAATGGAAAATAAAATACTCAGGTGTCATGTGAAATACTTTTCAAGATGTACCAAAGTGATTTATTGTCGTACATCCAAGGACCAGCTGAACTGTATGCCGAAATTAAAATATGGACCAGAGATTAGTTGCAGTCAACCAACTTCGAGAAGAGACCCATAAACAGTCAAAGCCGACCAAGCATCTACAAAAAAAGATATCTTGATGAAGCATTGCAGTCGTGTAACAGGTATACATTTCCGGCTGTCTTCAAGCTCTTACAGATTCTAGCAACATTGCCGGTCACTTCGTGCACTGCAGAACGGTCTTTTTCTACACTCCGCTACTTAAAGGACTATCTGAGAAACTCTAGCAAAGAAGCAAGACTAAATGGTCTAGCTTTGCTGTATATTCACAAGGACGTTAGTGTAAGTTGTGAGAAAGTGTTAAACGAACTCTCTAAAAAACCAAGAAAGCTAAACTTTAAGCTGTAAGATACGATTTTTTACTTCATATACCAATGTACTGGTGTTTATTCTGAAGTTGAAAGTACAAAACATATTTGTTTATTGTCTCTAAAAAATAAAAAATTTGTTTTATTTTGCCCTACTATTCTAAAAACGTTTTCATGATAAACAACAAACAGTAAAAACAGTATATTAAAGGCATTTCCGTTACTCACAATTAAAAAGTGTTGGAGTAAACTGACTTTTGTGAAGTTACGGCCAGTACTTTTAGATAGCCTGAATCAGCAATATTGAACACGTAACTGCGGGATATTCCCCAGACCCCACGGAAAGGCCCTGGCTTTCTGCCTGATCCCCCCCAAGGCAAAATCCTGGGCACGCCACTGCATTGATGGCTAGTTTACCGTCAGTACGGGTACAAGAAGCCAAAGTGAAAGCTTTGGCTTCTTGTCCACTGGGGTGGACTATTTTGGGCCGGTTAAAATTTCTTTCAGTAAGCGGAAAAATGCTTTAATATATAAGGGTTATGTGAGTCTGTTCATTTGTATGTCTGTCAAGGCAATACATTTGGAGCTGGTTAGCTCTTTGTCCACCGATCATTTTTTACAGGGAATAACTTTGTTAATTCTCCAGAATATATTAGTACGTTTGAAACGGAACTCGGTGTTCACGGAATTGAGTGGCATTTCAATAGCCCTTTCGCACCTGAACAAGGAGGTTTATGGGAAAGTAATGTCAAGGCCGTCAAAAATCACATATACCGGGTCATCGGAGACCAATTACTAACCTACGAATAATTTTCAACATTGTTGACGGAAATTGAAGCACTTTTAAATTCACGGACTTTGTGCCAGTTATCAGCGGATCCAACTACTCCAGAGGCTTTAACTCCGGCACATTTTTTGACATTGGCTCCTCTACGCGGCTAGAGAAATATACGGTAAAATAGATTAACAGAGTGTCTCAGTCAAAAAATCAGAAATCAAACTCTGTTTTCCTTAGCCAAGCTTTCGCTTCTAACGGGAAGCTTCTTTAGGGCCTATAATTTAATGAGTTGTGAATATTTTCGCCATTAGAGAGTTATCGCCACTCCTCTGAAAAATACGGTAACGTTATTTTGACATCTACGCTTGCGCAGGTTGCTGTATTTTAGAAATAGCGTTGAAGGCAAATACCATATTACGGTATTTTGAAAGAATACCGTAAGGTTACCGTATTATGATCGTGACTCTTCGGATATTTCCGCATGTCATTTGTACCGAATCGGAAAGAAAAAGAAATAGAAAATTTCAAGAATAAACTGTATACAGTGACTTTCTCTCTGGTATTCCGGATATTTTATACTGAGTGTAATGAGATGGCACAAAACAAAAGTCGGTTAAGATTTACATACGAAAATGATATATTAGCTGGAGAAGTATTAAGTCAGAATCCCTATGAGGATGCTGTAAGATGGGAAACAATCCAAAATGATGTTAATATCTTAACCACAAAAAATTTTACAATACGAGCACTAAAGGAACACTTGAATATGCTCATATTACAATATGTAAAAAAGGATAAAATTAACAGATCCAAGTAAGTATCATGCAATTACTTCATTACTGTTATTACCTAATAAAAATTGTATTTTTAGATCTGGGATGGAAGAAGTTTATTCGGAATTGGATCAACTTCTACAGGAAATAAGCGATATTGCCAAAAATGAAATGGTTACGTCGAAGAAAAAAAATGAAAAACAATTATTGGCCATATTGGCAAAAAAAGGAAAAGAAGCCAGATATTTAGCAATGAAGTCCCACATTATAAATAAAGAAAATAAAATAGTTAATTCAGATCATAATTATGGTAGGTATATTTTTACTTTTTTTATCTAAAACGGGAGTTGCATGGTGAAAATATATTTTGTTACATTACATTTTGTCAAATTTAAAATATATTTTCATTCATATCAAATGCTGAAGAAATTACAGCAGATGTGGATTTACAATGTCTGATTGAAGAACGTGATTCAGTGACCACACATACCCCAAACGTGAAACGAAAGATTTTGAGTAAGTAATATTCAAATAATTATTTTGTGTAAATACTTAGTACAATTGGGGCTACTTGAAAACGGTTTTATAAATTTCATCATTTTGTGTGCTTCATTAATGTATTTAATGTTGTTTGTATATTTGAATTGTAATTACTTGGTATTCATTACTTTTTTTTATGTCAATGGCTGCGGCATCTATGGCAATTTGCCTCGTGTTTTGGG
This sequence comes from Leptinotarsa decemlineata, assembly GCF_025532065.1. Lineage (NCBI taxonomy): Eukaryota > Metazoa > Arthropoda > Insecta > Coleoptera > Chrysomelidae > Leptinotarsa > Leptinotarsa decemlineata. The sequence goes on from NW_027412614.1 coordinate 1,593,357, forward strand.
TAGACTTTGTTACTGTTTCCATGTAGCACTTTAGGAACAGCACTGTTAATTAGAACCCAACAGTGAATGGTCGGGCAGAAAACCCTCTGTGGCTCTCTAAATTAATTTAATAACTGGAAAAAATTCTTACCTTGACTGGGGTTCCAACCCAGAACCATGCGGTTCTCAGTCAGAAGCTCTCTTTTAGGGTGGAAAATGTAATCCACCCATGAAAAAAACGCGTTGGATTATTGGAAAAAAAAACAGTATTGGGAAATTGCCGTTAGAAAGAAGGAACTGGCGTTAAAAGAAAGGCAATTAGATTTAGAAGAAAAAAACACATACTAGAAAGAGAGAAGTTTGAAGCAGAAAAATTGGAAAAAGCAGAAAACAGGAAAATGAAACAAGAAAAGTTTCTACAAGACAAAGAGGAAAGAAAACAATTAATTGAAATGATTGAAGTGCAAACGCAACTATTGCAGCAGTTTGTAACATTGAGTAATACCTCTAAGTTAGTGTAGTGTAGGTTTATTTAAATATAGATTTTAGTTGTACAGGTTTTTATTTTCAAGTTAGCTTAAATAATCCTTTTTAAAGTAGGTTATTGTAAATAAAAATGCCCAACATTTAGTGTTCACTGTTTATATTTTACATATACACTAGTCTGGTAGTTACGCTGTTAATCTCCCAAGTATTCTTCTAAATTTGGAGGTACCACATTAAAATATTGACTCGTCTGACTGCCATATAGGGAAGTATGGCAATTTGTTAACAGTACAGCCACTTTATAAAAGTTGTTCTATGTCTTGAACAAGAAGTTTCTGATTTTTCTTGGAATCTAAGAAAGCAAATTCTGCAGTAACTTTCTGAAAACCCCATTCTACAGCTTGTCTAACTGCACTCATGCTTCTATTAAACTCTTGTTATTGTGGAGTTAAGTGCTGGTTTCCGTAAGGACATATCAATAGATCTCTTATACCATATGCTAGATCACTATATAAAACAAAATTTTCTTCATTTGGAAATCTTGCAACTATGTCCAATTCATCGTACAAATGGGAGATACGAAAAATACCTGCATCATGTCTTCGACCTGGATATGCACCTTTCAGGCTCAATATCAATCCATCAGGACTCAACAAAGATTGATATTTTACACAATGATACCGTTTGTGTCCAGAATAATAATTTTCTTGCTCTTCTGTAAGTCTGCAAATGACTCGTGTTGTGCCATCAATAAATCCCCAGCAGTTATTTAAGGAAGCATCTTTGGCAAATACTACCTAAAATGAGAGATATTTGTTAAAAATGCTATTTTAAGCAACATTCAGAATTAATAAGCTTTACAAGAATTTTACAAATGCCAAGAATTGTCTAGAAAACTTACATGTGAGTACCTTAACTTGTCTAGATTCAACCACGGTAAATTCTGTAAATTTTCAATTAAATGGCCATGATTTTGGTATATTATATCTGCTACTTTATTTGCAATCTGCGATAATGATTGTGCAGATTATCCAAACAATGGCTCCAAATCACATAACCGATTAGGATATGCTAATCTTCGCAACAAAATACAAAGTCCATGTAGCCCTGAAATTAACAAGATCATTGGAAATATCACCAACTCTAATGAAATATAAGAGCATAAGTTTATTCAAATAAATAAGATAGTTTTTCTACTCACCAGAAATACGATGCCTTTGTTGGGTAACTATTTCATTAGGTAGGCCAAGAGCTCTTGCTAAACGAATTATATTGTCTTTGTCGAAACGGAAGTTATTTTTTACTTCAGCAGGAACTAATTCGTTCAAATCAAACCTTCCATGATCTACCAAAATTTATTATTAACTTTGGTTTTATTGCATGAAGTTAAAACGTCCAGGTTAAAATAAACTAATGGGGGTTATGTTATGATTGTGACATGACATATGCCATCCCAAAGTTATCGCATATTGCGATAACTCTCTTTTTTTCATCATACCGTAATACCGTATTGGATGTCAAAATAACGTTACCGTATTTTTCAGAGGAGTGGCGATAACTCTCTATTGAATAACATTACAAATCATACTTACAGTAAAAATGAGCGAAAAACAATAAATTGAACCTATAAATTGACGAGAAAGTTATACATGTATAGGATTTTTTGTGGGTTTGACAAATGTCATACCTTCACATAAATGTCATTTTCCAATGAGTATGATGATTTCATAATTTTTGACTCTAAAGTATATACAGTAACTCACTGAAACTACATCAAAAACATGAGTCAAAAATTATGAAATCATCATACCCATTGGAAAATGATATTTATGTGAAGGTATGACATTTGTCAAACCCACAAAAAATCCAATAGATGTATAACTTTCTCGTTAATTTATATGTTCAATTTATTGTTTTTCGCTCATTTTTACTGTAAGTATGATTTGTGATGTTATTCAATGGTGAAAATATTCACAACTCATTAAATTATAGAAGCTTCCCATTAGAAGCGAAAGCTTGGCTAGCTAAAGTAGAGATTGATTTCTGATTTTTTGACTGAGAGACCCTGTTAATCTATTTTATCGAATATATATATATATATATATATATATATATATATATATATATATATATATATATATATATATATATATATATATATATATATGATGGGCCAAAAGCCCGAAACACGTGTCTATGGTTTGCCACTTTCATGAGTGCTATGTCCGATATTAACTTTTGTTTCTATATCAAGACACTCAATAACTTTCATATTTATATATATATATATATATATATATATATATATATATATATATATATATATATATATATATATATATATATATATATATATATTGTTATGATATAAGTACTGTTCATTGGAATTTTGACAAAACCTAATTAGCTCATAAGTTGTTCATTTGAAGTACAGATTAGATACCTTACCTTAAGTAGAAATTTCTTATCGTTTGTTTTCAGTATAATGGTTACGCACATATATTAACAACAAATAATCTTTCCTCAATCAGTTTGTTTCCACTGAAGCTCAAATGTCACAATCCATGATTAAAAATGATCAATCACCCTTCATATATACTGCCTGAAACACAAAAACAAATTAATAAACTATTTAGATCAATATCAGCAAACAAAATAACATTACAAATTCATTCAAAATTATCTAAATCAATATGTAGTAAGTACATCAAAGGGTAACTGAAAAAAACACTCAGTATATGATAAAACCATGTAGTAAAAATGTTGACGAACCTACTAAGTTATTGTTAATGGAAAGAGTTCATAAAATGTGCAAATTCCTGATTTCAAAAATAAATATTGTATAATTGAAAATGTGAACTGTCATAAGTCAATCAAAATTGTTAATATTAGATATTAGATTAAGTATGTTTATCCAAATGGTGAATAAACTAAGGTTAGTTTGTATAAAGTGCCAAAAAGTTACAAATTATAACAAGTTGACATGATCTAGAATTTTCGACAATTGGTTGCCAAGGAAATGAGGAGTTTATTGATTGGGGAAGCGAAGAGAGTCGATGAAGAACACTGGAAGTGGAAGCACGTTGAAATTTTGCTAAGTTTTCGAAAATTGAATTTAATTTGAAAATAGTAGGTGAAAATATTCAAAAATAAATAAAAATCCAGTAATGATAATTAGTGTGAACAAGCAGCTAATTGAAACTTACCAGGATATCCAGTTTTAGAAATTCCAACTAGACCAGTCACAGCTTCTAGATCATATTAAGGTAAAATAAAACCTATATACCATTCCAAAACATGTTGCTGATATAAGGAGGCAGGAGAGACTTTTTCATCATTCAGTGATCACAAACTCAATAAACATTATTTCACCATTTCGAACATTAATTTACAAATCATAACATTTTGAAAATTGTTTTTGTCGATAAATCAATATTTGTCACTTTCCAGTCATTCACTGTTTATTCACAAACAGAAAACTGTCATTCTATGATAAAGGTTAGAAATCATAGAACAAACATTACCATAGAGTGGTAATCTGTACTCATTTTAGATTAAGTTATGTTTCGCAGATTCTAGGTAGTGATAAGGTGATTAATATCAATGCTGTGTTTTTTCAAATTTTACATTATACTTATTTAGCATTTTGAAATTTTATTTGGCACAATAAATTTTGATAAACATCAAAGACCTTTCCAAGAACTCTACCTGTGGAGAGAGAGGGCGCTGCATGCTGTTTAAATCCGACTGAGCTGAGCTAGACAAGGTAGGAAGTTTCCTTTAGGATAGGGTATCACCTAAAGTACAGGTTGTCAAAATTTTAGTAAACATATAATAATAAAAAATATAACAAGTAAATTCAGAACCCATTTATTAATATAAAAAATTAATTAAAACAATTCACTTCAAAATAAATCACAAATCACTATTATACCAGGATATATTGTATAATAATTGTCGCCAACAACGTAGGGCACATTTGGAAAGGCCGAAAACAGAGTGAGAGGAAAAGTTTTATAAATGAGAGAGAATGGATTTGAGAGACGGAAAGAAAACAGTAGTGAGTGAAGAAGAAGAAGTGAGACAGAGTGGAGACCAAGGTGAAAGTAGTATGCAAGAAGAAATGAATTTGGATAACAAAATGAAGATGTTAATGCAATTTATGGTTAGTATGAAAGATGAAATGAAACAGAACATTGATGGAGTGAAAGATGATATGAAACAGAACATTGATGGAGTAAAAGATGATATGAAACAGAACATAGATAGTGTGAAAGATGAAATGAAACAGAGTATTGATAGGCTGGAAGAGAAGGTACAGATGAAACTAGATTCTAACAAACAGGAAATGGTGAATTTATATAAGGAATTTGAGAAGAAAATAGAGCAACAAAATATGGAGTTTTACAATAATACGAAACAAGACATTATAGATATTAACAATTCAATTTTCAACAACAGAAAAAAAAATACAAGAAGTTAGGAAAGAATTAAACACAAATAATCAGGAAATGATGGGAAAAATCAATAAGGTAAATGAAAAAATAGAAAGCCATAAAATATATTCAAATGAAATAATTATGGAAAATAATGAACAAAATAAAAATAAAATTATTACTAGAGAAAATAAAATTAAAAACATAGAAGAAAATAATCAAAAGGCAAGAATAGAGACAAGATACATTAATACATGTTCAAGTGTTCAGGAAAATAATAAATTTGATGGAAACATACAAAAATTACACCCAATAACTTTTGTAAAGATAATAAAAAATAAAATATCTAATCTAATGAATACAGATGAAATAAAGGACGTAATAAGACAATATTTAGTAAATCAACCATCTATTTGGTTCAACAGCCAAGAAAATAATATTAACACAGTGCAAGATTTTGAAAATTTGTTCTTAAAACAATATTGGGGGGAAAATGCTCAACTTAAAATTAAGGATAAATTACAATTTGGAAATTTGGAAATGAAAATAGAAGTCTAAATTTCAATAATTATGCCATTCAATTATATGCCAGTGCACAATATTCAAAACCAAGCATGAGAGAAGAAGAAATAGTAGGAAATATAAGCAGACATTTCAGGCAAGATATATTTGAAATAATTAATATGTATGAAATTAAAACTATGGATAGGCTTTGTGAATATTTGCTCAGACTAGAAAGAACATTGGCATATAGGAATAACAATACAAATCGATATAATAATCAGAACAATAATAACCAAGATTTTAATTATAGAACTAATAATAACAGATATAATAATAATAATTCTCAAAGAAGATTCCCACAACAAAATAATAGACCAATAAATAATAATGCAAACTTTAATAACAGAAATTATAATAACTACCCTCAAAGAAATAATAATAATAGAAATTATGAATACAATAATAATAATAATAGGGAGAATAGATGGGCTAATAACAATAGAAACTACAATAATCAAGGAAATAATAATAGAGATAGACATTATAATCAAAATGAAAGAGGACACTTTAGAAGAAATTCTTTACCGGGAAATGAAAGAGAAAGAAGGGTACATTATCAAAGAAGGTCTAACAGTGAGGAAAGAGCAAGCAATAATGAGCAGAGCCAAGAAAGACCAAATTTTAATCCAAACGAACAAAATTTAGCATAAGACCAAGGAATGAGCAAGCAACACACAACTACGAACACCCTATAGAATTCATAAAACCGGATAATTTTAATGAGGAACAAATGTTAGGACTAATAATTTTAAAAGGGAAAATTGGGAATAAAGAAATTGATATACTAATAGATACAGGTTTAGAAGCATCTTTGATTAAAGAAAATTTACTAGAAAATATAGAATTACAAAATAAAATTTTAAGAATGCCAAAAACCACATTAGTGGGAGTAAATGGGAAGGAATTAACAGAAACAAATCAATCCATTGATATAAAAGTGGATACTCAGAATGAGAACATAAACTTACAACTATTAATTGTCAAACAGATGGAATTTGACATAATTATTGGTACAGATCAACTTGAAAAATTAAAAGCTAACATTGATTATGAGAAATTAAATATTGAATTAGATGGGAAATGGATAGAATTTGTGAATAAAGATCAGGATGAGTTTAACAAGAAAATACTATATATGGGAAGGATGAATGAAAGTGATGAATGTGATATTGAGGATAATAATATGAAATATATATGTGATATTGAATATGAAGAATATGTAGAAGAATTATTAAGAAAATATAATAAATCAATAATGAATGAATCGAGAGTTGCAAGAGAGTACATACATAGTATTGAGGTTAACAATGTGGATAAATTCAAATCAAAAAACTATCCAATTCCATATAAATATCGACAGCAAGTGACAGCAAGTGAAATGTTGAATAATGGGATAATTGAAAGAAGTACCAGTAATTATATCAATCCAATAGTAGTAGTTGTAAAAAAAATGGAGAATTAAGATTATGTCTCGATGCAAGAGAATTAAATAAAATTACAATTCCTCAATATGAATCTCCACTAAATATTGAAACAATATTTGGAAAAATAACTAGTTCCACATGTTTTACAAAAATTTATTTAAAACACAGTTTTTGGTTAATTCCTTTACATGAAAATTCAAGAAACTATACAGGTTTTTGCATAGAAGGTGTAGTTTATAGATTTTGTGTTGTTCCGTATGGTCTACAATCTGCTTGCCCAGCATTAGAAAGAGCTTTACATAAAATATTGGATAAATATGAAGACTTTGCACTACATTACATAGATGATATACTAATATATTCAAAAGATAAAATAACACATAAAGAACACTTAAATAAAATTTTACAATTATTAGACGAAGCAGGACTTAAGATTAATTTAAATAAATGCCAATTTTTCCAGTGAGAACAAGCAGCTAATTGAAACTTACCAGGATATCCAGTTTTAGAAATTCCAACTAGACCAGTCACAGCTTCTAGATCATATTAAGGTAAAATAAAACCTATATACCATTCCAAAACATGTTGCTGATATAAGGAGGCAGGAGAGACTTTTTCATCATTCAGTGATCACAAACTCAATAAATATTATTTCACCATTTCGAACATTAATTTACAAATCATAACATTGTGAAAATTGTTTTTGTCGATAAATCAATATTTGTCACTTTCCAGTCATTCACTGTTTATTCACAAACAGAAAACTGTCATTCTATGATAAAGGTTAGAAATCATAGAACAAACATTACCATAGAGTGGTAATCTGTACTCATTTTAGATTAAGTTAAGTTTCGCAGATTCTAGGTAGCGATAAGGTGATTAATATCAATGCTGTTTTTTTTTCAAATTTTACATTATATTTATTTAGCATTTTGAAATTTCATTTGGCACAATAAATTTTGATAAACATCAAAGACCTGTCCAAGAACTCTACCTGTGGAGAGAGAGGGCGCTGCATGCTGTTCAAATCCGACTGAGCTGAGCTAGACAAGGTAGGAAGTTTCCTTTAGGATAGGGTATCACCTAAAGTACAGGTTGTCAAAATTTTAGTAAACATATAATAATAAAAAATATAACAAGTAAATTCAGAACCCATTTATTAATATAAAAAATTAATTAAAACAATTCACTTAAAAATAAATCACAAATCACTATTATACCAGGATATATTGTATAACAATATATATATATATATATATATATATATATATATATATATATATATATATATATATATATATATATATATATATTATATATATATTAGGTGCCAATACACAATCCGTTGAGAGAATGTGGAAGTCCGAAATAACATCCCAAGATTTGGTTGCAAGAAAAAACATTTCACCACTTATCTAGGAGAATATATATTCAAACGATATTTTCCGGAACTTGATAATCGTTTTCGTCGATTTTCCGTTTTTTTTTTGTTGCATCTGTGTAGTAGAGTATCTCAATTCAATTTTCACTCTTCATTGCAATTGGTGCAAAGTATTGTTGCTGCTGACACTCCAACTAGAACTAGATAAATAATTTAAATGACTGAAATGAATAATATATATTATTGTTATGTCTTATTTATCGGCAAATGTGTATAAAAATTTTATTTATGTTTTTCTTGGATCCCCATCTAGATCTTCATAAATGTGATGTAAATTGCATCTACTGAAATGATTCTTACTCCTGGCGAAACCATTTTCTGCATCTAACCAATAACTGTACAGATTTCTTATTGTTTTACAATACTTATACATTAGTGGAATCCCTTTGACCCTGACTAAAAACTTATATAAAAGCATCGGTTCTCTATTCCCGTTTAGAAAGAAAAACGAGCAAATTTCAACTCTTTCGGTATTTTTGAATGTTTTTATCAATAAAACTTCAATAATATAGTTTTGCCATTCACTTTGATGTCCAACCACATTTTGCATCAAACCATACTGCATCATCATTCACTGTGTAGAAAACCCTGACTCAATAACTTTCCATTCTTTTTCTGTTGAAGGTACCTGTAAAAAACAATAAAAAATCACTACCATTGTTTCAGTACAGTTTTCAATAAAAACATTTAAATGTACAGGGTGTCCAGAAATTACAATCTTATAATTTTAAGGATGATTCCACATATAATAGAACTGGAATTTCTGGTTTTTCTATATATTCATTCACAAGCACATTTTTCTATTCCAGGACCACGAAACTGCCGGAACTGACGCCGAAGAAACCATCCCACCAAAGTCACCAACACCATCTACACCTCAGTCTTTGAAACGTAGTGAACCATCAATCACATCCCAAGCTCCAAAACGCAATAAGAGTTTTAGAAATCTTACATCTGGTTCTGGCGTTGATAAAGCAATAGAGTCCCTGAAAGAAATAGTCAACAAAAGTGAGAATAAACCCGATGATCAATATGATGCCTTTGCAAAACATATTTCAGGACAACTACGAGAACTTCCTCTGAGAAGTGTTATTATTTTGCAAGGACAAATTCAGGATCTTAATAATCGTGAAAGATTAGCCCACCTTCCATTCCAGCAACAAATGCACCAGCAGTTTGGCAGCAGACCTTCCACATCTACTAATTCTCATTATTCACACACTGAACAACAAGCATTTCAGCAACAAATGCACCGGCATGTCGTCAATACCCAAGGAATCGAAATATGAAAAGATAGAAAAACTGTCTTATTAGTAAAAGAATAATTACTTTAAGACATTACAACAAAAATCGGAAAAATAAAACCAATATTAAACTGTTTAAACGCGAATGAAATCAGTAGAAAAATAATTCTAAGTTGTCGTGAAACAAAACTATTTGCTTTGTTTCCCGAGCCTCAGTGCAAGCTCCGCACACTCTGAGGAAAACTTGGAAAAATGGAAATTATGTTTTTATGATATTTTCAGCTCAGTACGGTTACTTAGCATTGAAATATCATCTCCTGAGTGTCAGGAAATCTTTTGCAAGATGAATGGCATTCGTTTATTTTATATTAGGCGAAAACGGTCAGTTTCAGGAAAATGCCGTTTTCACTCAGCTAGATAGGGAAATCATGTTTTCTTCTAAGAGACATCGATAGAACTTTTAATTAGCTTTCGTTTGATACCAGAACGATTTCTGTAGCGTGACTGGTTCAGATTTTATTTAGATTTTTGTCGGATTTGGAATTAGAAGTATCGGAGTAATCAAGTCTCGATAGCTTCGACCAAATCTCGCACTTTGTACTTTCAAATGCAGTTTACAGCCATAAGGAATAGAGATATCGAAAAAATTTCATCAGTAATTTCGTTTCGGATTGTTGAATACTATTCGAATATGAAGTTGAAATTTTTCGGGGAAAAAGTTGGAAAATCGGAAATTTCCGTTAAACTTTCCGTTAGGCAGTTGTTTGTTCGCAACGGTTTCGCCCCCGGGCAAAATCAGGTCACCGGCCCGGCTTTTGATTGGCTGGTGGGCATGGCGTGATTATTGATTTTTTAGTCGATCGAAGTGGATGTGATTTTTTGAGAGATATGATTGGCCGATTGGAGCTCGTCCACAAACATATAAATATGCAGAGTTTTACTTTCTTCGTTCAGATACTTTTCAGATTGAGAATACGTAATATCGATATTTGGAAAGACTTCTACTTTACGAGATTTTACTGGCGATTGAGATATTCCTTGGCTAGCATTTGAAAGCGATTACTACGATTGGATTGTTGGATATTCTTCGTGGATATTTCAAAGGATTCATCGACATTTTGTAGTTCTTTTTAGAACTGAGAGAATTCGCGAACACAGATTCCCAATGGAATCTGTTTTCGCGGGACGCAGTATTCCCAGAACTCCAGCTGAGACATCTAGTCTGAGGATGTCTCATGCTAACCGAAACTTTTCGATCAATGAGGACACTAGTACCTCTTCCGTGGTCGCAGAGCGACAAAACCGTGGCACTTTCGGCTCCATTGCAAGTCGTTTAGTTAGAAAGAACGAAACTTCTCAAAGGACTCAGTCCTCAAACCGCAGCAAAAATTCGGACATTCAATTTGTGTTAAATCGAATTAGGGAATTTAAAACTCCGGAGAACCAGCGGAATAGCATTTTCCAGGAGGAAAATGTAGCAAGGGAACATCAGGAGATGTTTTCCGAGAAGCTTCCCAATGAGGGAAAAACTTCGAAAGCACAAAGCGCGCCCCAGTTTGGGCTCCGCGCTATGCTAAAGTCAACACGAAATCCCGCTATACCAAGATCGGTGGCGATGAAACAGATGGAGGATGGAATCCCTCCAAAGACAATTCTGTCTGAAAACGTAGAGATTTTCAGGCAACGAGAGGTGTTAGCTACATATGTAGAGACACCTAAAGTGAACATGTACAGGGTGTACAGCCATCCTGTACCACTGACCAATTTCGAATTTACAAGGCCATTGTCGACCTCAGACAAGAGTTCATGCAGGAGCAGCCGACACACTCGAGACGAGGAACGTTTCGAGTGCAACGTGGGACTCTTCAGGGAGGAATCGCCGGCGGGCGTTAAACGCAAAAATAGAGCTGAGATTTGGTCAAGAGGACTCAAATCTGGATCGCCGGCGGGCGTTAAACGCAGAAATGTTTTCCGAAATACTGAGTATTTCGGAAATGAAGAGGAATCGCCGGCGGGCGTTAAACGCGGAAAGGCTTACCGAGATGAGGAGGGTTTCGGAAGTGAAGAGGACATCTTCAGGGACGAGTACCTGGGAGATGGGTACTCCGACGTGGGATGTGAATTCGACGGGTCGCCGGCGGGCGTAAAACGTAGAAACGGAGGAGCAGGACAGGTCGTCCGACGCCAGGCGTCGCGACGCCCCCAGGCCCAAACCCTTAGTGGTTCCTGGGAGGGAGATGTTTGGTGCACAGGAGCGCCTTACATCTCTCGTGAAGGTGCAACTGAGGCCCTAGCGGAAGTGCTAGGGGGAGGTGGAATGCCAGGGGGCATCCTGAAGGCAGCTGGGCCTTGGGGATGCCTTCATGGCGGGCGAGGTTGTTCAAACAAATCGAGGCATTCAACGAGCTAGTCGAAGCAACGAACCAGCCTTCCGTCGAGCTCAGACAGAAGCTGAGTCCCGAAATTCCTGGGACTCAGGTCTGGGAGGCCTGCCGGCCGTCTCGACGTGAAGAAACGGTGACCGAGGTAACCGGCGGGGTCGGTGTAGCTGTGCACGCCTCCGCCCATACCGAGGTGAATGGAGCATGGGAAGGTGACGTCCAGCGCACCCGGCTGGACTACGAGCACCCCTCCCGTCCTCCAAACCCAAACCGTTTTGGAGGACATAAGTCCAAACGGCGGACTGTAGCCTGAACGCCGATATACTCAACGTTCAGGAGCAGACGAAAATTCATTTCGCATTGCGCTCTCGCGGCGAGGTAGGCGGAGTTGACGCCAGCCAACCACGCGCGAGAAACTCTTTCGCGATTTTATATTTAAGAAACGCGAAATGGATTTTTCGGACACTGTTCGATGACTCGCCTAGCTGCCTTTAAGTTCTGCTATTCAACCATCGTAAAACGATTGTTAGTTTTTCACTGTACATCCGACGTGTGTTGAATTATACACTACAAATTAGTAGCGGCTACATTTCCAACTTCCTGCGTTGAGAAAGAGTTCTCAACTCGAATAGAATTCGGACTAGTCTGGTTAGACTAATAGTTTGGAGTTCGTTATCCAGTGGGATAACCTAGGAGATTTTTGTGGAAACAAATAGACGGTCCCGTGTTTGCAAAAACCCGATTCAGATAGCGGAAAGGATACTTGGGTATTGGCTGCAGATTAGTGTTGTACAACGGTTGTTGCCAGAGCAATTACGAGTCAAGTGTTTGGGAGGTAATTTAATTAAAAACAAAAATTACCTCCAGAAAGAATTCGTTATGATCACAACGATCACAAACAAATCTGTCTTTTTCAAGACAAACTAAACCGATTCGACTTTCTAGTTCCGAGTGAATTCGTGTGCTGTGTGCTGTGGACTTAAGCTGGTAAGCAAACAGACAATTTCACTAACTTTTGTGTGCATTCACAGTGGTGGTACCTGCCTCGACTCCGAGATTCGACGTGGGATTCAAAGGAAGAGGCCTCTGTCGCCGTATTGACTGCAACCACAGTGAATACAGCCAGAGGTACGCCTACCCGAGAGTCTTCACGAGAAGACTCTCATTGTATTGACGCTCGGCGGCTTAAATGCCCTGAGTCCCCGGGGACTATTCGCATCTTCGGAGTTAACAATTGTAGGCCGCTCACTTCGCGGTGTGAGTCTCTCGTAGATAGGGATCGTTAGGGAAACTCTGAGACCGGTCCCAGCGGCCAACGTGGTGTCTCACCGTACCCTCGCGAGTTTTTGTGTTTAGAATTAGATAGATTTTTAGGGAACTAAAAATAATTAATTCGATTTTGAATTTTAAAGAAACCAACTACTTTCTCTCGTGTAATTCGGTTACACTGGGAAAACAAGATCATCCGGGAGTCAAGGGGACTTCCCGGCTCTGGTCTCTGGTGGAGATTTCGGCGGCGACGAGTACACTCACTTCCCTGGCCGGGCATCGTCGGAAACAAAACCGAAAAATGAACGACGAAATTCATTTTTCCAGTACGCCGAGTCGACAACAAGCAGTTTGACAGCAGACCTTCCACATCTACTAATTCTTATTATTCAGACACTGAACAACAACCATTGCAGCAACAAATGCAGAGCAGTACAACACATCTTCCACAGCTTATTCTCAGTGTTCCGACCTTTTACACCAAGCTCGAGAATCGGCTTTCTTAGCATCTGATGATGAGTATGAGAATATTTAAAGTAGTATTACAAAATTAAAATGTATTTTGTTTTTCCAAATATAACTAGCATTGAAAATATGTGCACTCATGACCAAACTATTATTGCATACTCTCCAAAAGAAATCATCAATCATATTGAAACCCATACAAAAAAAATTACTATACGATATGAAAAAAGGTGGGTGTTTCATTAACGTACCGTTATATAGTTCGCAAGGGCTTCATATATTGTCAAAAACACCTCTGGTAAAAATACTGATATAGTACTTTTCGGTAGTCTATATAAATACTGCAAGGAAGCAAAACTGTCACCAGTGGCAAGATAACGCAATGTTACTTCCAATTTCATTTGAGGAGCAATAGGACTTCTCATCCACGTTTCTGACTTTGTAAGTTCAGGTTCAACTAGTTTTAAGAGCTCTTGAAACTTTTGGCAAGATAACCTCATGAAATTCCTATAAGGCTCGGGATCTTCAATTGATATCTCTTCAGGTACCCATTATGAATTTTGAGATGAAAGGTTCGGAAGAAAGTCGATGGTTTACTCTGCATATTATTGTAAATTTAAAAATTATTGTATATAGGGTAAGTCTGACTATGGTACCGCCCATATCCTTCAGGTACCCAATATGAATTTCGAGATGAAAGGTTCGGAAGGAAGTCGATGATTTGCTCTGCATATATTTGTGAATTCAAATATTCTTTAATTTGGCTATTAGTAGAGATTGAAGTGAAATTATCCACGGTTTTTTCGCCATGAAAGAGTTGGATGTTGGTCAATTGAATTAATTGCTTTGATAGTAACTCAATTATCTTATGGTATATATAGATTCATCCTCAGCTAAATATTTAAAATTCTACAATCAAAGTATGAAAATTGAAATAGTTAATGCCTTGAACAATGAAATACCTACATGGAGAAAACATTTTTTGCAAATGGCAAAAGTCACATGTTAACTTGAAAATTGTCAATTATGTTATTTTAGACGAATTAAATATTGAAAAATATTTTTCATTTTTCGCATCACTTGTCAGCTAAACATTTAAAATTCTACAGTCAAAGTATGAAAATTAAAATAGTTAATGCCTTGAACAATGAAATACCTACATGGAGAAAACACTTTTTGCAAATGGCAAAGTCACATGTTAGCTTGAAAATTGTCAATTATGTTATTTTAGACGAATTAAATATTGAAAAATATTTTTCATTTTTCGCATCACTTGCTATTTTTTTATGTTTATGTATTTCAATACATTTCCCTGCTTTGTGTAATTTTTAAAGATAAAAATTAATAGATTTAAAGTTGCTGGGAAAAAAAATAATAAATCACTGTCTATTGAACGTTTTTCAGGGTTGGTTGATGAAGTATACTTTGGGGTTGTTTTTGGCTTCGTCGTTTATTTTTTGCGTCGTTGTTTTTTTTACGTCGTTGTTTTTTTTTACGTCGTTGTTTTTTTTACGTCGTTGTTTTTTTTCCATCGTTTGTTTTTGGCTAAATGTTGTCATTGTTGTATTCACTTATATATCAAGAGTGATCCACGTCATGGCAGCTTTTGCACGTGTAACTACTGACAATGGAATGCAGACGGTCATTCCCAGGTCAGAAATAATATCACAGGATAATAAGGTGGAGTGTTTCATATTGGGGAAACGTTACAAAATTGTCATAAATGGATTCAACGAAGATTTTCTTCCCTTATATAATTTTGCTGTGGGACATAACACACGCAAACTTAAGGTTGTCTTGGAGAAAAATTTGAACATTGGCAACCCAAATGAAGCAAAGTTGAAAACTCCAATGGGTAGAAAAAAACAGAACGGATTACTGATTCGTTAGGCAAGGCGCGCACTGAAGTGGTCAGCAAGTGCCGTGGCGGTGGCGTGATGATCAAGTGGCACGTGGAATCGGTAAAGTCTATGTAAACAAATGAAGACGCGCGTATCAAAATGGAATAGTGGTGAAGTGGTATTTTGCAGGTGGCGTGATGTCAGTCTGGTGCCACTGAGCTCGGACAAGCTTAATTTTCGAGTGGCAAGCGACTGGTGACGACGTGGATTTGTGAATGAAAATAAAATTATACGAAAACGAAAAAACATGCAAGATGACCATGAATTCAACATACATTTTGTAACCCTTGTAGAGGCATATCCCTGTCTATATGATAATACGCGGGAGGATTATCATATGAGCCATGTGCAAGAGCGGGCTTGGTCCAAAATTGCAAAAGACATAGGGAAAGAAGGTAAGTAATAAAAAATTTGGTTCTTTGAAAAATATATTGGTTATTTTGTGATTCTCCAGTACTCGCATGCCTATTGTTTATAAGTGTTAATACTTTTGTCTTCATACACAAAATCTTTTTTGACCTTCAAGTGAGCCGTCCACTGTGAAGAAAAAATCACAGAGTTTCGTTCGTGTAGCAATTGCTGGATTGGTAGCTCTTCTTTGATTTGAGAGTCTTGGATCACGCTGTTCTTCATTTTCTACTTCTATGTCATCATCGTTTCCTTTCTTTCCTCGTGAGCGCGAAAATACACCTTCCTCTTTTTTAATAAAATTATGCAATACGCATACTGCTTTAACAATACTGTCCACTGTATTTATATTAAGACCAATTGTTGTGTGTAAAATTCTGAACTTGGATGACATCATTCCGAAAGCGCACTCAACTGATTTGCGACCTCTTGATAACCTTCCATTAAACACCCTTCTCCTATTTGTTAAGCCTCTTTTAGGGTAGGGCTTCATCATAGTACATATCAATGGAAAAGCTTCGTCTGCAGCAAAATAAAATGGAAAATTTGTGTCTTGTCCTGGTAATGGAGATGGGTCTGGTAAGTCTAAAGTGCCGTTGGCTAATTTCTTTCCAAAATTACTGTCTTTTAATGCCCTCCCGTCACTGTTTCGGCCATACTCTCCTACATCAATGGCCAAAAAACATCCATCTGCATCTGACACAGCCATCAAAACAATGGAAAAATACCCTTTGTAATTTATAAATTCGGAACCTGACTTTGGTGGACGTTTGATCCTAATGTGTTTACCATCTATACTACCAGCACAATTTGGCAGGTTCCATAACTCCCAGTATCTTTGAACCGATTGTACCCATGTTTCTTTGGTAGGGTTAGGAAGATAAGTTGGTTGTAGAACTTCCCAAATTACTTCTGAAGTTCTCGCAATTATTTCCCTAATGGTAGTATGACCTCTCAAAAAATAACACGATAGTGCCTTTAGATTGCATCCGGTTGCGAAATACTTGGAAACAAAGACAATAATTTAGTAATTTGTTTTACCTTACAAGCGCAGCAAGCGGTATGGCATTTACTTTCCAAAATATAAGAAATTGCATTTTTTTTCAATAGTGTCCAAAAAGCTAGGATGATTTGCATTTCCTTATGTATACATATATATATATATATATATATATATATATATATATATATATATATATATATATATATATATATATATATATATATATATATATATATATGTATATATATATATATATACATATATATATATACATATACATATATATATATATGTATATATATATATATACATATATATATATATATATACATATATATATATATATACATATATATATATATATATATATATATATATATGTATATATATACATATATAATATATATGTTAATATTACAGCTACCGTTGCGGACTGCAAGAAAAGGTGGAAGAATCTACGTGGAAGTTACACAAAACATTTAAAGACATACGTGCCATCTGGATCTGGAGCATCAGTAAAACGCCCTTACTATCTCTCGGAGTACATATGTTTTGTTTTACCATTCACAAAGTCACGTCAACCTAAGGGTAATGTTGGCGCACCAAAGGATAATGAAGCGGCAGATATACTTGATGAAGAAATATTTACGGAAGGCTTACAGACCGAAGAGCTTGAAAGTGAACAATTAGGAAGTGCAAAGAAAACTGGAACGTATGAAAATAATCAAGGGAGAAATAACGATAGTGATGGTGAACAGTCGATTACTGAAGAAGTCGACCAGAATGTATCAAATGTAAATGTAAAAAACGATTCCCGTGATCCAAAGCAAGGAAAACAAAAGAGAAGTGTATCCAGTTTGTCAGTACTCGGTGTAAAGAAACCTAAAATAATAAAAAATACTCAGAATCAAGTAACTTTGGAAGACGTTAACAAATCTGCATTGGAATATTTCAATAAAAAAAAGGAAGCATCCTATAGACCACCTGCTTTAACTAATGATGACGCCGATGTGCAGTTTTTGTTGAGTTTATTGCCAGACTTGAAAAAAATGACGGACAAGCAGAAAAGAAAATATAAAGTGAGAGTCCTAAATCTTGCCGGTGAAATCTTGGATGAACCTCTTACTTCTGCACCTCTCTTCTCCCCAACTCCTACTTATTCATCGCTTGCTGCAGACAGCATGTCTTCCATCCGTTCATCTGCAGCATGTACTAACTGTACTCCACCTCGATGTGAGACAACTGATTCACAGCCATCTTATGAAGATATTTCGTTTTCGACAGTACATCAGCTACCTACACGAGATACATTATTACCAAATAGTCAGTATAGTTATCTAAAAACCTCATTATTACCAGATACCTTCTAAGTATGCGTTACAAAATAATGTTTTATAAGTTTGCATTTGGTTAATAAATACTTATTATTTTAAGTGCTTATTATTTATATTTTCTATCGTACTTACCGCAGTGTTACTAGAAGTCTTTCTTCGGGAGACACACAATTTCTGAAGTTTGTATCCTTTTTTTGAAGCATAGAGCGTAGTTTTGTCAGCAACTTGCAAAATGTCCCTTTCTTCATTCGGTAGAAAAGTTTAAATTTTTGGTCGTCCAAGTTCAAATCCTTTTTATATACGTTAAAAATTCCAAATTCTTTATTTTTCTGCCATAGGGGATGAACCCAATAGTGTTTTTTCTCCTTCTCCTGATTTTTAGCATTCAGGTTAGCAAGTTGCACAAGTAAAAGAACATCTTCATCCTCTGAGGACGACATGATGAATCGGTGACACCAACGTTGTTTGCCACTACAATGCGCTTTACACCATTTCCATACCACTTCGTTGCTATTTGATCGCCACGCCATATGCTCACCATCCCTATACCGCTCACCATTCCAATACCTCGCTACTACCACACTACTTCAGTGCGCGCCTTGCCTTAGAGGGCAGGTCTGTACAGAAGAAAATGAAACCCAGACGTATTTTTCAAAATGTACCTATTGAGGTGGAAGGCGTAGAGGGGATCAGTCGTATTCATCATTCCAGTTTCATTTCAAGTACTGTTTCACCAATTCTTTTCAAGTCCGATGATTTGCCCTCCGTGTGCAATTGGTTGTCTGCAGTATGTAACTGTTTGTCTTCTGCATCTGACAGTCTGTCTCCTATGCATGAAAGTCTGTCTCATATGCCTGAAAGTCTGCCTCCTATGCCTGAAAGTCTGTCTCCTATGCCTGAAAGTCTGTCTCCTATGCCTGAAAGTCTGGCTCCTATGCCTGACAGTCTGCCTCTCACAATCGAGAGCCTGGCTCCCTCAATTGACTGTTCTCTTCCCTCAGTTGACTGTTCTCTTCCCTCAGTTGACTGCCCGCCTCCCACAAATGACAGATCACCTCCCACAATTGACAGCCTGCCTGCTAGAGAATAACATTCTTCTTTCAACGTCCTCCAATAGTCTGCCCTCCAAAGCCATGGGTCTGCCTTCTTCATCAAGCAGTCAGTCATCTATATCCATCCTTTCAACAATTGCTGAAGAATCCCTATCAGAAATGAATTATGATAATCCCACTTTAGTGAATGAAGCTGCTTATAAGCGAAGGTGAGTAACGACAATAATCAAATCTATTACTTTTCACATATAATTGTGGAATCTTCTAAAACATGATGTGAAAATATCTCAGTACAGACAGCGTCAAAAAGATTTGCTTCCTTTTTTTGAGAAAAAAGAAAACCTCGTAGTTTGTTCTGATGTTAATGGTTTGATGGACTGCTTGAATTTGGATAACACTCCATCTGAATGGAGACTGTTTATAGACTCTTCAAAACTAAGCTTAAAAGCTGTACTTCTGCATAATGGAAATCAGCTACCCTCTATTCCTATAGGTCATGCAGTTCACATGAAGGAAACGTATATAAATATGAAAACACTTCTGAAATCAATCAAATATGAACAACACAAGTGGCACATCTGTGGTGATCTGAAAGTCATTGCTATACTTCTAGGAATGCAATTAGGGTTCACCAAGTACTGTTGTTTTTTGTGTCTGTGGGACAGTCGGGATAGAAAATCTCACTATAAAAAATGAACTGGCCTACACGAGACCTAAACCCTAATGAGAAAAATGTAGTTTACGAGCCTCTTGTAGATCCTAAGGATGTTCTCCTTCCCCCATTACATATTAAGTTGGGACTAATGAAAAACTTTGTGAAGGCCATGGACCAGGAAGGACAAGCTTTTAAGTACTTGAGAGCAAAGTTTCCCAGGTTGAGTGATGCTAAAGTCAAGGAAGGCATCTTTATTGGGCCTCAAATCCGTGAAATCGTAAATGATCCTGCTTTTGACATGATTTTAACAGGAAATGAAAAAAGAGCCTGGGAAGCCTTTAAGGGGGTTGTACATGGGTTTTTAGGTAACAAAAGAGATGATAACTTCACAGCATTGGTTAAAGAGCTTCTTCAAGCTTACCACCAACTTGGATGCAACATGTCCTTAAAAATTCATTTTCTTCACTCTCATCTTAATTTCTTCCCACAAAACTGTGGAGCTGTGAGTGACGAACATGGAGAAAGATTCCATCAAAACATTGCCTTAATGGAACAGAGATATCAGGGAATGAAGCAATGCTTGCAGACTACTGCTGGTCTGTGTGTAGGGATGCTCCAGAAGTGTTTTATAAAAGACAAGCTAAACGACAGCGATCTTACAATGAATCGGATGGACTTAATTGAAATTTGGTGGTACAAACTTCTTTTATTTGTCAAAACACTAAGAATAATGTTTTTTTTATAAATTTTGTACTTAAAATATTCTAAAAGAAACATAACAATATTGTTTTATGTACTTTCACTTTTCACGTATAGTATAACTACTCTTTAAGATTAAGTACTGTGTATCTCAAAAACCAGAGCTAATAAAAATTTTTCATTGTTATTTTCGTTTTTATCACCCCAAAATTAGTAGAAATTGACTAATTTAGTGTAGGAAACATTCAAAAAATATTTTTTTGTTGTGTTGTGTAATTGAACAATGTCCTCATGGAAGTTTACAGTAACATGATAAACATATTTTTAATGTTACCGATGTAATGTTTGTTTAATCTTCGCTTAAAGATTATCATTTGATGATAGAAAAACATGTTAAAAATAACGGTTTGGTGCTGAGCTAGGACTAAAGCAATATTCCTTACCACAACAGTGCATCACGAGTTCATTTGTGTTCAATGGAAACCCTTGTTATTTTATAAAAGCAGAACTTTGTTTTATGAGAAAATAATCTGTTGGTTGTCAAAAATTTTATTTGGTTTGTTTTCTAGACTAGTTATTAAGGAATTAGTGAAGTATTTAACATATAAATTTTGTTCATTTTCTCTAGTATTTTTATCATTTTGTTCCTGATACTTTTTTATGGTTAATTCAATATATGCTTATAAGCCTTTAATAGATACCTTGTAAAATTCAACAAAGAAATAGCAATTGTGTTAACCCATTAACGCCCACCGTATGATTTATCATACACAAAACACATGTGCATTTGAGGTTAAGTAAACATTGTCATATAGTGCATTCTGTACCAGTTCTTGTCAGAGCCTGTTTCTGAAGGTTTATTTCATTTATATTCAAAGCCTGTTGAGCGAGATTTGTGAAATTTGGGTTTTACAGTTGTTTTTGTAATAGTTTTTACTGACTGTGTTCTAAAATGCCATTGAGGTAAGTTCTTTTCGGTGGAATTCTTGCAAATTATGTCCTAGAGTATTTTTTATAAGCTATACACATAATGTAAATACTAAGAAGTAATATCCTTAAGAGCAGTGGGACAACTCGGTAAAATTATTCCTTTTTTTTCAATTCTTAGTCACTGTATGATATATCATACGTTGGGCGTTGGTGACTAGTTTTTCCTTTTTTACAGAAAACAATTTTATAACCCAGAAGATCCTCGAGATGCAGAAGAGTTGCTAAATTATCTTGAACAATTAAGTTCTGATGACGAAGACTATGAGGAAGTGCAACATGCTCAGAAATTGGAGCTAATTCTTCTTCCTCCCAACAATGCTGCCGATAGTGACAAAGACGATGCTCCGAGCGACGAAGAAGATGTAGGTACCATCCGAAACATTGGAAAGGGAGTGCTCAGAGAACCTATGGAGGTTTTTAGCGTTGATGATGAGAATGTGAAGACATAACTAAATTTACTGCCACAAAAACATGTTAGTGATACCGACCTTGAAACATCCGACAGTGAATCTTCGGAAGATAATAAACCGCAATCCATTTTATTCTCTAAGGAGTTGAAAGAGAAAGAAATCAAAAGAAACATCAAAAAACGTCAGTGGAATACAGTCAACTTGAAAACAAGAAATGAAAAATCAAAATTACCCGTTACACCAGAACCAAGCTTTGTTCAAACAATTAGAGATGAAAATTTGCAACCAATCGATATTTTCAAAATTTTTTATGATGAAGAATTCATGAAATTCATTTGCGATGAAAGTGAAAAGTATGCAGCCTTCAAAGGTGATCATGAATTTAGATTATCTTCTGATGAGTTATACAAGTACTTTGCAATTCTGTTCTTATCCGGGTATTGTAAAGTGCCAAATAGAAGGCTTTACTGGGAAACACAACCAGATACATTCAATCATTTGGTCAGTAATAGTACTACATGGATCAATAAGTCCCGAGACTAACCCAGAGATGGCGCTCTTAGTAAACCAGTAACCACGTCTTTCTAGAGTACTAACCTTTGCTTGAAACGTGTCGAAATTTTAAGTCGATCGGACCAGAAACAGCTGAGTTATCGAGGTTAGAGTAAAGTCGTTTTGTAGTTTGTTTAAAAAATGGAAAAAACCGAGTTTCGTGTTCTGATAAAACATTGTTTTTTAATGGGTAAAAACACCGTGCAAGCGAAAGAATGGATTGAAAAATGTTACCCGGACTCTTGTCCATCAAAAGCAACGATTTGTCGGTGGTTTGCCGAGTTTAAACGTGGTCGTACCGACACAAATGACGCAGAACGCTCGGGTAGACCTGTGGAAGCTGTTAAGCCGCGGTCAGACTATGCTGTTTAGCAGCCGCTACTAACCAGCCGCTGGTAATATTGCCAGCGAGCAGCCTAGTCTGACCCAGAACCAGCGGCTGGTGAATGCCAGCGGACTAGCCACAATCGGAAGTTGAACATGTTTAACTTTTTAGCGCTGCCTACCATCCGCAGGCAGTCACGTGATCTCCTCGCTGGCGCCAGCCAGCCAATGTGAACCCCTAGTAGCTCACAAGCGGCTGGTGAATTAACACGTGTCTAGTTAAAAGAAGTGTTGGTTTTCTATATTTTTCTATTCTACTGTATTTTCTATTCATTTTTTCCAGTGAATATGGTCGACAGTAACAAGTGGTCGGGTAAAGATATAATTACTTTCCTAGATATATTCCAAAATTATCCTTGTCTGTGGGACGCTTCGTGTGCAGACTATATCAACAGAAATGCCAAAGACTCAGCATATAAGGAGTTATTGCAGAAACTTGAAGAACGAGGACTGAAAGTAGATTTGGCCCCACTGAAGAAAAAAATAAAAAGTTTGAGAGATACTTATCGAAATGAAGTGTACAAAATAAAAAAGTCAAAGAAGAGTGGTGCGGGAGCAGATGACGTCTACAAACCTAGACTGGTGTGGTTCTCGGCAGCCCAAATGTTCTGGAGCAGTAGTATTGTTGGTCGTGACTCATCATCGAATCTGGTAAGTTTAAAATTATAGCAACATACCTTAGATTTGTGTTAAAAATATAAAACTTAAAGATTATTCTTCAAAACTAAGTTTTTATTACTTGTATAAATTTGTTAACTATTACTAAAGGTTTGTTTAATATTTGACGAAATGTACACAAAACATGTCAAGTATAAGCCTATACAGGAGCAAAATATTAGGGTTTTGAAAATTCATTTGAAAATGTTAAAAGTTGCCCCTCATTTTGGCTAAAACCAATAAAAACCATTGTATGCGTCAAAGTGCCAGTTAACTGGTTAAAGTTTATTTTAGTACAAATTTAATCTTTTTAAAGTAGTCTAAAAACTAATCTAGTACGGTAATCGTGGAATTTTTAAGGTAGAGACAATTACTTTTGGAAAACATTGTTTTTCTGCAAATTAAAGTTTATTTGGGAAAATGATGTACATACAAATACTGTCAATTTTCCTAAGAAACAAACATTTCTTCGTGTATGTATCAGATAGTTCTTGGGCAAATTAGTCGCTTTCAGTACATTCATGTCCGATAGATTTCATTTGCCAAGGAACAGCCAAGGTTGTTGTAAACTCCTGGGTAAACCACTCGCGCACGTCATTTCCTTCTTGTTTGTAGTTGTTGGATGCATACAGTCTTTGTAATGGAGACATAGTGTTAGGGTCTTGGCGCCATTCACCTGGGTTTATAACTCCTGTCATCAAGTCCTCTTCATCAACTGATCCCGGGGTCATATACGTCTGTGATGATGTTATTCTTAACCAGTTGTGCAGACCACAACTTACTTTTACAAGAATTTCCACTGTACCCACGTCCAACGGAATAGGTCTGCTGAATATGCGGAAACGGCTGGCCAAGATACCAAAGGCGTTTTCAGCAACACGCCTAGCTCGAGATAGTCTGTAATTGAAAATTTGCTCTTCCACAGAGAGACCTCTATGTGAATATGGTTTCAACATGTAAGACGTGAGACAAAATGCATCATCGGCAACGCAAAGTCCTCCTATAGGCCAGTTTAAAAGGTTTCTCTCAAGAGCAATTTTCAAAGTGGAATTGTTGTAAATGGTACTATCATTAGATCGGCCATCACATCCAACGTCAATATATCTGAAGCAGTATTCTGCATCCACCATGGCAAATAAAACAATACTATATGTCCCCTTGTAGTTATAAAATAGAGAAGTGCTGTTTGGAGGTCGTTGAATTCTGATATGTTTTCCGTCCAGTGCCCCACAGCAATCAGGAAAGTTCCACTTACATTCAAACGACTTTTGAATTTGTTTCCATTCAGCTATTCTATCAGGTACCTGAAATAGAACGTACAAAAGTAACAATTGTAATTTTCTTAAATGTACAGGGGGTTCCGTAAAAGTACCAAAACTTTCGTAGTTTGGTTGTCTGGGTCAAAATAAGCAAAAACGTTGATATGGACAAAAGTTCTATCTCGCTTCTCGCGTCTGTCGGCCTGTAAAGATTTTGAACAATCGTTACAGACTTTCGTATTTTTTTGTACAAAATCTGGAGAGACCGAAAGACGGGAAAACACGCGAGATTAAAGTTTTGTCAATATGAACTTTTTTGCTTATTTTGACCCAACGAAACACATTACGAATTTTGTGTACGAGGTTCTTACTTACGGAACACTCTGTAAAAAATTTATATTAATTTATATTAATATAAAAAAATTATATTATATATTATATTATATTATATATTATATATTATATTAATATATAAAATTAATTTATAATAATTTTACCGTCTGGAAGTGTATATTTAATTGTTATAAGTTAAATTGTTATTTTCTTATCCTACTTTTTTTCAATTTTTTTATTTTTTAGGACCACATTACGGAGATGGCAATGCAAAATGAGGACTACGACTATCCATCTGAGGACACCGAAGCAATCACCTCTGTCAAGATTAACACTCCAAGCCCTTCAAAAAGAAATAAGTATTCAACGCCTTCTGCATCAGGTAATAAAGCAGCAAAAAGATCTCCTGAAAAAATGCTACCCCCATCTCGTCACTTGAATCATATTGAAACAACTTCTGGTAGTAAGAAACCTCAAACACGTTTTGAAAAGTCAGTGGATAAGTTGCATGATATAGGTAAATTAGTTGCTGAAAACGAAGATCAATTCGACAAATATGGCAAGTATATTGCTAGCCAATTAAGGGAGATGCCATTAAGAAATTTCATCGCCCTACAAAGCAAGATTAACACCCTTATCACAACAGAACGCTTGCTCTGTTTGGATAATGAGCAAGGACAGTGTTCGATGCAGCAGCGCTTGCAGTCACCATACAGCAGCGGTAGCTCTTGTTCGACCCCACATCCCCTGATGTCACCGTACAGCGGTAGCTCTTTTTCTCAGATGTCACCATTCAGTCACAACAGCTCTGGCCAAACACCAGGTATATCCAACCAAGACGACATTGGAGGTTTGGACATTGTATCCCAAGCCATGGTTGGAATCTGTGATGCTGGGACCCACCTTGCCGATTTTAATAACTGACTTTCCAGAAACTAAAATATTTCCAGTTTGTTTTACATAACAAAATTAATTGTTATACACAAAGTGAAGAAGATTAATAAACTACATTATTGTTAAAAGTGAAATGTGCTTATAAATTCTTGTCCTAGGCCTCCTAACTCTCCTGTAAGAAAATATCCCTTGCTCGTTTTTTCAGAAAAGGTCAATTATTTTCTATTTGATAAGCTAACTACAGATACAAATAGGAGTAAATAATGTACCTACTACTGTACCTTGATAAACTGCTGTAAAACCTCGTAAATGCTGCTCAACACTTCTGGAACGAACACTGAAATTGAGTTATGAGGAACTCTAAACAGGTAGGCCAAAGACTTGTAACTGTCTCCAGTTGCTAGATAACGTAAAGTTATTTCTAGTTTTGTTTTACTTGGAATAGCCTGACGGAATTTGGTGTCTTTTTTCTGGATAAGCGGAGTGACTAACTCTAATAGCTCTTTAAATTTTGGAACTGACATTCTTAAAATGTTTGCATAAGATGACGGATCTTCCAATTCTAGTTCCTTAAAAAGTCTTGCTGATGCCCCCAGATTGTTTCTTCTTAATATCCAGGATCTAACCCACCATCGCCTTTTCTTCCGTTTCAACATCTGTTCACACAACTCTTTTATTCCAATATTTAACACACGTCTCAGAACTTCACGACTCACACCAATAGATGACATGATGCACACAACACACCACACACGATGTTTTCAAGTCACCAACATCAACTGTACTAGCGGCTAGTTACCTTAAATGTGAACCCCTCAGATCCGCTGGCTGATGGTGAGATTTACCAGCGGCTGGTTAGTAGCGGCTGCTAAACAGCATAGTCTGACCGCGGCTTTACACCGGAAAATGTGAGTGAAGTGACAAAAATTGTAATGAAAGATCGTAAAGTGAAGCTCCGTGAGATTGCTGAGATGACACAGATATCATATGGAAGTGTATTTACTATCCTTCATGAAAAATTGAGCATGAAACAGGTTTTTTCTAAGTGGGTGCCGCGATTGCTTTCGATGGAACAAAAACAGCAACGAGTCGACGATTCAGAAAGCTGTTTATCGCTATTTACTCGCAACAAAAAAGATTTCTTGCGTCGTTACGTGACCATGGACGAAACATGGATACATCACTACACTCCAGAGTCAAAGCGGCAGTCATCTGAGTGGCGCACAGCTGGCGAAAGCCGTCCGAAACGTCCGAAAACGCAGCAGTCAGCTGGCAAAGTGATGGCGTCAGTTTTTTGGGATGCGCATGGCGTGATTCTCATTGACTACCTCGAAAAAGGTAAATCGATCAACAGTGATTATTATATTGACTTACTGGTACGTTTGAAGGAGGAAATCGCAAAAAAACGACCGCACATGCAGAGAAAAAAAATCCTTTTTCACCAAGACAATGCACCTTGCCACAGGTCGATGAAAACAATGGCAAAATTAAACGAATTGGGCTTTGATCTGCTTCCCCACCCCCCATACTCACCAGATTTAGCCCCCAGTGACAACTGGCTCTTTGCTGATCTTAAAAAAATGCTCCAGGAAAAAAGATTTGGCTCAAATGAGGAGGTCATCGCTGAAACTAAAACTTATTTTGAAGCGAAAGATACATTTTTTTATAAACATGGTATTGAAAAATTGGAAAAGCGTTGGAACCATTGTATTACCCTAAAAGGAGATTATGTTGATGAATAAAAAAAAATTTTGTAAAAAAAATGTTGTTTTCATTGTTAGTCTCGGGACTTATTGATCCATGTGTTATGTCTCATCCATCGATATCTTCACTTCAACGATAATAATAAAATTGATCAGAAGAACAAAATATATAAAATTCAGCCATTAGTTGATCATGTAAATAGAGATTCCCAGAATATGTTCCAGCCCTTAGGTTCAAACTTTTCGGTTGATGAGGCAATGGAGCCATACTATGGCCATCACAGCATGAAGCAATTCATCAAGGGCAAGCCGATAAGATATGGCTTCAAATTCTGGTGCCTAACAACTTCTGAAGGATATCTCTTGAAATTAAATCCTTATTGTGGGGCTGGAGAAAAGCTTCAGGGCAAAACCTTGGGATCTAGTGTCTGCGAGAATCTATGTTTGAAGTACAGTCCAGAGCAAAGTACTATCATTGATAATTATTTCACTTCTTTGCCATTATTACATACTTTCAGAGGATATAACTTGAATTGTATTGGAACAATCAGATCAGACAGGATAGAAAAGGCACCACTCAGAGATCTCAAAAAAGAAAAGCGAGGATCAACACATGCTATTACCGATACAGCGAACAACATAACACTTATACGTTGGAATGACAATAACCAGGTAACAATCGCAACGAACATTGTGGATTCAGAAACGTGTCTATCAAAAGGGGCCTGCAACCGTTGGTCTAAAAAGGAAAGAGCTCCAGTGCAAGTGGAACAGCCATCATTGATAAATTCATACAACCATGGCATGGGTGGGGTGGATATTTTTGATGGTCAACGAGGACTATATCGAATAAGAATAAGATCCAGAAAATGGTACTGGCCTCACATTAGATTTTGTTTGAATGGCTCCATTGTAAATATGTGGATGCTCTACAGATATGTGGACAGAAAAATATCTCTTCTGCAGTTTATACGACGCGTTGTACTTGCCATTCTTACGGGTCCTGAATATCGTCATGGGCCAAAACCAAAAACTCCAAAAGCTGTTTTGAATGAAGTGAGATATGACAGAATAGAGCATATCGTTGATAATTCCTGTTTTTTCTTCATAAGTAGTACTCATCACTTCCCAACGTATGATATATCATACTTAAAAAAAAAAGCACTTCCTCGATGAGACAATGAAAGATATATGTTGCAACCAGATTTTTATACTTAAAACAGTAATAACTAACGATTTTTTTGAATATTTGAGGAAAAAAAATAAGCTGGGCTTTAATGGGTTAAGGAAAAAAATTCATGACCACAAAGAGAGTGCTGGCCATAAAGCAGCAGATAAAATTTTATCCGAAGCTAAAGACGGAGCATTGGAGAAAAATATCTTGAAACAGCGTTCCCAGGAAAAAGAAGTGACCGAAAAAATATTTCGAATGGCATACAAGGTTGTTAAAGAAAATCAATCCTTTAATGATTTTGAAACAGAAATAGATTTGCAAGAACTTAACGGGATTAACATGGGTCGCATTTTACATTCTGACAAAGCTTGTGCTAACATTGCTTTGCACATCAGTAAGGAAATGAAGAAAAAATTTGTAAGTGACATTATTGAGAATGAGACAAAAATTGGTCTTATAATTGATGAATCCACTTCCTTAAGTAATAAGTCAAGTTTGATTGTATACGTCCGGTGTTCTTTGAAAAAAACTGGTATGTGTGGCTCCACTAACGTATTTCTGGATCTGGTAGAACTTGATGGCGTTACCGCTGAACAAGTATTTGACTCTTTAATGAACTGCCTTCATTCAAATGGGTTATCTGAGCAGTTATTAAGCGATAACTTGACAAGCTTAACTTGTGATGGTGCTGCTACCATGCTCGGAAAACACAAAGGAATTGAGGCATTATTTTGTCGAAAATTCCCTTCTATTATTGTCTGGCACTGTGCAAACCACAGACTTGAGCTGTCAGTTTCAGACGTTATTAAATCTGTTTCAGGAGTAAGCAGATTCAAATCCTTTATTGATAAACTCTATGTTGTCTATCACGCCTCACCAAAGAACAGTAGGGAACTCCGGAACTGTGCGAATCTATTAGAGGCAGAAATTTTAAAATTGGAAGAGTTTTGATCACCCGTTGGGTCGCATCTAGTTTCAGATCTGTCTCAGCTGTATGGGAGTCCTACGAGGCGTTAGTACAACACTTCAAAGAAGCTTCAAATGATACAACTTGAGACAACAAAGAAAGAAGTACTTTTTCAGGCCTCCTCAACAAAATCACAGATACAAATTTC
Organism: Leptinotarsa decemlineata; assembly: GCF_025532065.1. Lineage (NCBI taxonomy): Eukaryota > Metazoa > Arthropoda > Insecta > Coleoptera > Chrysomelidae > Leptinotarsa > Leptinotarsa decemlineata. Next base: position 1,623,569 of record NW_027412614.1, read on the forward strand.
ATATTAGACCTGGGTTTGATGACTGACGCTTTACAAGAGCTTTCAGAACTAAGTGAAGCTTTACAGCATTGCAACGCAGATTTGAGCTATGCAAATAGAAAATTGCAAATCGTAGTTGCTTTATTCAAAGGAACACAACTCCTGGTTTATACTCTAAAATGGCCCAAGAAGCAGTTGACAACTTGTCTTTTTTCAGTGTTCCTCTCCAAACAAAAGCTGGTCGAGTAAACGACCAACCGATGAACCCGGAAAAATTTAACGGAGCACTGAAAACGTCTATTGAAGCGAGACTGTTAAATGAAAAAGACAGTAAGTTAGCAGAAACTTTCAAAGTTATGGACACTAGAAACTGGCCTGAAGACATCCCAATAACGTTCGGAGAAAACGAAATGAGGAAACTTGCTTCCAGGTTTAAGCTTAACGAAAGACAGTTAATAACGGGTTTTCGAGAATATATCTACTCCAGAACGTTACCAGACAGCCTCTGTCGGCTCGAGCAATCGATCAACTCGGTTGCCATTTCATCAAGTGAATGTGAAAGAGGGTTTTCTCAAATGAATTTAATAATAACACCTCTGAGATCGTCACTCAAAATTACAACGGTGTCTGGCCTGTTGTTTGTAAAAATAAATGGACCTCCTCTCCGGCTCTTTCAACCAGAAAAGTACGTTGACACTTGGCTTGTTTCTGGACACCACTCAGCGCTAGCTGTCAATAGTAAGGAGAGATCAAGAGAAAAGAAATACGATGAAAACAAGTTAAAGTTTTGGACTGTATTTCAAAAAGAATCCGAATACAAAAAGTAACGCTGTATTGCTCTACTTCTATTTATGTTAATAAAAGAAGTTTGAGTTCTATAAAGTCTTCTTATTTCCTTTCAAGAACCTAATTCTTTACACAGGCAAACACTGTTTTGTGGTGATGGAATGATATATAATAGAAGGGGTGGGTGATAAGTCTCGGCAGGTTGTAGTTCCGGTACCTCAATTTCTAGAAATCGAGCACTGTATACCGGGTGTCAACGAATCTATTAGACAAGTCATAACTTCTAGACTATTAGGTGTATCAAAACGAGATTTGGTACAGATAAATGGTATGTGGAGAGGAGAGTTTTCACATATTTTTCACTTTCCGGTCACTTCCGGTTTCAGCGGAAATGGCTCCGGTTCTGAATTTTTAAATGGTACACCCTGTATATTGTAACATTTTTGGATTTCTGAGACAATTCTGGATCAGAAACTGACATTTTCGGAAGTTTTTCAGCCTACTTCATTTTTTCAGAGTCACTTTTAAAATTGCATCTAGGTGGCCATGATCGGACGTAAACTAATCTATGGACCTCAGGTGATATCAGAAAATTGCAATAGCGGAGTTTTAGTGACTAGTGTGTTGAATATGAATGAGACAAGTTTACAAAATAACATTTTCGTGTCTAACTATTATTTTTCAAATGGCGACCATTTTTTGACAAGCACTTTCCGAAAAAAGGATTTTTTGACAAATCTAACGATACTAATTTATTTGCGATTGGATTACAAATAAGAACATAAATTAAATATTACTGAGGAAAATACTCGATACAAATTCATTTACTTTTGTCAAGGGTGCCATGGATAGGAATGATGCATAATATTTTGCGGTTATTTCCATCAAGCCTCTTTGGAGAACAAAACGCTCACCTAGGTTATGACAGTGACATAAGCTTTATGAGCAGAAAGTAGAAGTTTCTCTTGATTTTCGTTAATTTTAGTTTAATTTTTCGTCGAAATAATGTATACTCAAAGTGAAGAAGTGGATATGTTGTTATTGTTTGGAGAATGCCACAGAAATTCAAGGAAAGCTGCTGAGTTGTATGCTCAGAGATATCCCAATCGGCAACACCCATCTCATCAGTATTTTCCCTATGTTGAGAGTCGTTTTAGGCAAGAGGGAAATCGAGACGCAGAACAGAGGTTTGTCATAAATGAGGAGACTGAGATTAACGTTCTTGCTATGGTAGAAGTTGACAAAACGGTTTCTTTAAGAGTAATTAGTAGAGAAATGCAGATAAGTCACGAATCAGCAAGAAAAATACTGAAAAAGCACGGATATCGAGCATTTAAATATCAGTTACATCAACATTTGTATGCTGACCACGGCAATAGAAGAGTAGTATTTTGTGATTGGTTGCTTCAAAATCATAGAGTTAACCCAAATTTTATCAACTTCATTCTATTTTCCGACGAATCACGGTTTACAAATAATGGCATGTTTAATAAGCAGAATTGTCGGTACTGGGCCCAACAAAATCAACATGCAATGAGAGAGGGCAATTTTCAAGAAAGGTTTGGCGTCAATGTCTGGGCTGGTATCGTTGGAAACAGAATAATTGGTCCAATATTGTTTCAAAGTCAGTTAACAGGGGTTAGATACTTGGGTTTTCTTCAAAATGAAATCGAGGATCATCTTAATGATATGCCTTTAGAAGTTTTACGGCAAATTTACTTGCAGCAAGATGGAGCACCACCCCATAATAGCAGAGACGTACTTGATTTTTTAATAGAGCATTTTAATAATAGAGTTATTGCAGCCAACGGTCCAGTACGGTGGCCTGCCCGCTCACCGGATCTGACTGTGTTAGATTTCTTCATTTGGGGATATGTAAAAGAAAGGGTCTACTATGCAACAGCCCCAGCCACTCTCGAAATCTTAGAAGAAAGGATTCAACAGGCATTTAGAAGTATATCGCCTCAAATGTTACAAAACGTGTTGAGAGAAACAATTGAACGAGCTGAAATGTGTCTTGAACAAGGAGGGATGCACTTTGAAAATTTACTATAGTGCAGAGGTTCCCAAAGTGTGCGTCACGGCGCCCCCGGGCGCCGCGAGCTAGTGCTAGGTGCGCCGCCGTTGTCTACCAAAGAGTCTAAACGTCATCATGCTACAATACAGTGCGGACCAGTCTGTGCGCGCGGCTTTGGACTTACTACCCCCTTTTTCCCCTGCCGGACCTTACTGGCCCAGCCGGCCGGGTGCACAAACAAAACAAATATGCAACAGAGCTTTGCATCTCGGTACGTGTACGACTGTACGTCATTCTGTTCTTGGAACTCGTTATGTTTACACAGTGTGAACGTCGCACAAGTGAAGTAAATAATCAAAGTAGTGAAGTTGTAGTTTTGCTCAGTTTATTTAGTGTTGGCTATTATATTGTTCTTTAAAATGAAAAGATTTTTATCTTCAAATAAAACTGAACAAGGAAGTAAACAAAGTAGTGATTCCGCGTCAACTTCTGTAAAGAGCGATGCCGAGGCAGTTGAGGGAAGCCGTAAACCAAAATACAGAAAATATGACGATAAGTATTTAGACTTTGGTTTTTCTTGTATTGAAATTAATAATGAAGAGCGCCCGCAATGTGTTGTTTGCATGAAGGTTTTATCAGTCGAATCTATGCTGCCTAGTAAACTAAAACGGCATTTAGAAACTGTCCACTCAAACTTGATAGGGAAACCAAGAGAATTCTTTAAAAGAAAGGAAACTGAGGCAGTAAAACAAAAGGCTTCTTTTTCTAAACATTCCAAAGTTAACAGCAATGCACTTTTAGCTTCATTCAAAGTGGCATATCACATTGCAAAATGCAAAAAGCCTCACACAATTGCGGAAGAGCTTATTTTACCAGCTGCCGTTGACATGGCTAAGATAATGATTGGCGAGGATGCAGGGAAGCAGCTTCTTAAAATTCCTCTGTCAAACAATACAATAAGCAGGAGGATTGATGACATATCTGAGGACATTAACAACCAGCTTATAAATAGTTTGAGAGGTAAAGAGTTCGGAATTCAATTAGACGAGGCTACTGACAGTCACAAAGACGCTCATTTAATTTGCTACGTTAGGTATGTGAATGAAAACCAGTTGATAGAAGATTTGTTGTTTTGTAAGGAAATTGAAGGAGGCACCTCTGGTAAAGAGTTGTTTGATATTGTTAACAATTTTATGGCGGAGAATGATATTAACTGGGAAGACTGTGTTGGGGTGTGTACTGATGGAGGCCGGTCAATGTCAGGCCGCTACATAGGACTACAATCTCGCATTCGGGAAAAAGCCCCAAACGCTGTTTGGACACACTGTATTATACACCGAGAAGCACTGGCAGCAGCAAAGTTCAGTTCAGAGTTAAGTGCAGTTATAAAAACCGTGATCCAAGTAATAAATTTCATCAAAACAAGACCAATGAAAGCCCGGTTTTTTTCTAAACTATGTGATGACACAGGCGCTCAACACTCGTCGCTTTTGTACTATAGCAGTGTTCGATGGCTATCTCTGGGCAATTCTCTGCTAAGATTGTTTGAGCTGAGGCAAGAAATCCACATTTTTCTGAGTGAAGACAATAATGCTCTTGCTGATATGTTTATTGATGAAAGTTTTCTCCTTAAACTGGCGTTCCTGACAGATATTTTTGAACGTTTGAACATTCTTAACAAGTCTTTGCAGGGGAACGAAACGCATATTTTTCAATTGACCAGTAAAGTTGAAGCATTCAAGAAGAAACTTATGCTTTGGGAAAAAAGTTTAAAGAATGGAGATTGTTCGATGTTTTCAACTTTGAATCAGTTTCTTAAAGAAAACGATCTTACTCTGAAAGAAGAAATGAAAACAATGTTGACTCAGCACTTGTCTAGAGTGCAAAGTTATTTTGAAGACTACCTGCCAAAAGATGAAATCAAAGCGCAGCAGTGGGTAAAGGACCCTTTTCAAACTGAAATGCCTGAAAACTTCAGCAATGAAGAAGCAGAACAGCTAATTGACATTTCAACGGACTTGTCATTGAAATCAAAATTTCAGTCCCAATTCCTGTTTGAGTTTTGGAATGGTATTGATAACGAATTTCCACTGTTGAGCAAAAAGGCTTTGCGTGCAGTTATTCCATTTGCAAGTTCTTACCTTTGCGAGTGTGGTTTTTCCGCTGTTGCAGTGATAAAATCCAAGTATAGAGCAAAGCTTAACATTGAAAAGGAAATTCGGGTTGCTATATCAAAATTTACACCCAGGTACAATGAGCTTATAAAAGAAAAACAAGCGCATCCGTCCCATTGAAGCAGAAACTTATGGACTTTGTTATTCATGTATAATATTTTTCAAGTTGGCATTTCATTTCTATTATAGAATTTTTTTTATAAAGAGAGTCGTGTTTTTCTTATGGTTGTTTTAAGTTAAGTTATTATTATTAAATTTTTTTGCAATAAATCAAGTACAATCCAACTTGTGTGTGTTTAATGATGTTTTTTACCATTGTAAGAACCAGGTAAACCTTGTGTGTTGTTGTTTTATAATAAAAAATTAATTATTGTAATGTAAGTGCAATGCAAAACGGATAAATTATACTAGGTGCGCCGCCAAGCCATGTCTGTACTCAAAGGGAGCCGTGGGCCAAAAAAGTTTGGGAACCTCTGCAATAGTGGAATTTTCAAGAACTTAGGATATTGCAAAAAATCTAAGTGCATCGCTGAAATTATTAGTTAAATTTGTTGATCCAATCGCAAATAAATTAGTAACGTTAGATTCGTCAAAAAATCCTTTTTTCGGAAATTGCTCGTCAAAAAATGGTCGCCATTTGAAAAATAATAGTTAGACACGAAAATGTTATTTTGTAAACTTGTCTCATTCATATTCAGCACACTAGTCACTAAAACTCCGCTATTGCAATTTTCTGATATCACCTGAGGTCCATAGATTAGTTTACGTCCGATCATGGCCACCTAGATGCAATTTTAAAAGTGACTTTGAAAAAATCAAGTAGGCTGAAAAACTTCCGGAAATGTCAGTTTCTGATCCAGAATTGTCTCAGAAATCCAAAAATGTTACAATATACAGGGTGTTCCATTTAAAAATTCAGAACCGGAGCCATTTCCGCTGAAACCGGAAGTGACCGGAAAGTGAAAAATATGTGAAAACATTCCTCTCCACATACCATTCAACTATACCAAATCTCATTTCAATTCTCCTAATAGTCTAGAAATTATGACTTGTCTAATAGATTCGTTGACACCGGGTATATATATATATATATATATATATATATATATATATATATATATATATATATATATATATATATATATATATTGGATGATTTTGAATATTCACTTGAAAAGTTATCAAAGAAAAACATTTTTCATTTTGTAACTTCGAGGGCCCGTAACTTGGTTACGAAGACTTTTAGGAAAAAAAGTTATATGAAGTACTGGTGATATTTTGACCCCATCTATACATTCCCGAGAGGAAAAGAGGAAGTCCAGGGACACCCTATATATATATATATATATATATATATATATATATATATATATATATATATATATATATATATATATATATATATATATAAATATATATATATATATATATATATATATATATATATATATTATATATATATATATATACAGAGTGTTTCAGAATTCGACGGACAAACTTATACCATTACCATTATACCATTATACATGAGCCGTTTCAGAAATACAGGGCGTTGAAGTTGCAAAATAAAAAGACCCTTTTCGTCGTAGCTCCCGGACTAAAAGGAATAAATTAATGAAACTCAGCAAATCGATTACGAGCTAGAATGTGCTTCCTCCAGTGGTATGTTTGCTTCAGTATCAGTAGCCAGTGGCGTTCTAGCGGGGTAATAGCTTATGTTTCCCCCCTGATTTTTTACGCCACTGACTTTATATCCACAACCGTCTTTTTTTGAATTCCTTGATCAATTTTACGTAAAAACCAAATAAACATTCACTATGAAAAAACCAGTAGTTTTCGAGAAAAATTGAGTTGAACTGATAGGTGCATTCTCATATGGGAATATTAATAATCGAGTAAAATAATGGAAATTCCAAAACCGAAATTATTGGAACTCTTTCATCATTCTACCATTCATTGTGTGCTTGAAAAATTATTCACTTCGGCAACATATTGCGGATTTTCTACCATTTTACCAACTTTTTTTGCAGATATGTTGTGAGGCCGCAGACCTACTGAATGGCTTCACCTCGAGATTTATTTTTTAATAAAATGTTCCATCCAAACGATTTTCAAAGACAATTACGAATAGTTGGCAAAACTGAACTCAGAATGTTTTATCGAATTATCTTCTCTCACTGGGTAAAAATCCAAGTTTTATCGATTAACCAAAATACCATTACTTGTTTCAACCTTAGCCATCTACAATGTTTCCTGGGCATATCTATCATAGTTTTGTTAGATAACTGTACCGATATTCTCGAGTTCTTCAGCCACTGGTTGAATAGTTTCAGAATACATTCACGTGACTTATAACAATCTTTGATCCACCTAAGCAATGAGGATTACTTTATTCATTGACAACAATAAATTTGTTAGGGGGCTGTGGAAATGAAATGAGATTCGTATGACACTTCCAAGTTAACGTAGCTGTCAGAAAGTGTTTGATTGTGTATTTCATATAATAAAAATGAATTTTACATTCGAAGAGTTAGCGGACATGCACCTTATTTATGGAAAATCGGGACGAAATGGAAGGTTAGCACAAAGAATGTAACGTGAAAATTGATCAAGGAATTCAAAAAAAAGACGGTTGTGGATATAAAGTCAGTGGCGTAAAAAATAAGGGGGGAAATATAAGCTATTACCCCGCTGGAACGCCACTGGCTACTGATACTGAAGCAAACATACCACTGGAGGAAGCACATTCTATCTCGTAATCGATTTGCTGAGTTTCAATAATTTATTCCTTTTAGTCCGGGAGCTACGACGAAAAGGGTCTTTTTATTTTGCAACTTCAACGCCCTGTATTTCTGAAACGGCTCATTTCCGGACACACATCGCTGTCCCAGTGCAAAACAGTAATATCTCAAAATTTTGACATTTTGAGATATTACTAATTCTGAAGAATGACACCGAACTACGTCCAAAGCAACACAGTAATATATCAAAATATTACATTTCCTTATTTTTTTTACCATTTGTTTTACTCTTACTTCATCCTGAGCTGATGGTTTTGGTGGGTCAACACAATAACAACTCAAAATAGTACACTATTTCACAAATAAATATCTTTGGCCGTTTTCACACTAGCCGACACACCACCGACACGATATCGGCCCGACATCGGCCCGACAACACTGGAGTAAACATAGCATTTAATACAAGGGAGCGCTTTCAGACTAGACGAAATGTCGGCGTCGGGTCGGTATCGGTGCCGCCATGTCGGCGGGCACCACCTGCCCCACTACTATCGGCCCGATAATTTAGCCACCGGTTGTTAGTTGTTTGTTCGTTCTTCGTTCTGAAGTGTTTTTAAAATGAGTGTATTTAAGTATGACATAGTAACTCTGATTGAATTAGTCGAATCAAAGCCTTGTTTATGGGATAAAAGTGATGAGGGAAACAAAAATAAAATTCTTCGTCAAAGGAGCTGGAAGGAAATATTTGAATACCTAGAAGATGGATATGACACATTAAATACGGAAGAAAAGAAAAAAGTCGGTAAGTACGTACAATTTTTAATGTACCTTTTTAGTTTAGTACATTATGTACATTGTTGGTTAAGAATCCTATTAGTTCATAATAGCCTTAGATTTTTGATAACTGCCAAGGTAACTTGCCTTCATCACTCACAAAATAGTTGGCAAAAGTTGTGCGAACACCTCTCCCGGTTTTTCCTGTTTCCTTCGTCTTCCTGGTTAGGTTTTGGAATTGAGTTCCTGGAACTATCATTTCGTCATCATGTCCTCCCACGTCTCTCGACCGAACTATATTGTGTAAAACCACACAAGCTTTGACAATATTTTTGGAAAACTGTTTAGAAACATTTAAAGGTCTATGGAAGATCCTCCATTTGTTGCTGAGGATGCCAAATGCACACTCAACATACCTGCGAGCTCGGTGTAGTCTGTAATTGAAAACACGTTGCTTAACACTCATATTATTACTTGAAAACTCCTTCAAGATGTGTTCGTGAATAGCAAACGCACTGTCACCAAGAAAAACATGTGGCACTTTTATATCTTTTGGGGGAAGACCCTTCGACGGAGGAATGTCTAGTTCTCCAAGACTTAACTTTCTCCAAAATTCTGTACATTGTAGAATGGAAGAGTCACAATCCTTACCATATGCACCGATATCAACATAGACAAACTTGTAGTTAGCATCTACAATAGCTAACAGTACTATGGAATAAAACTTTTTATAGTTAAAATGCACTGATCCAGCATGAGGAAAATTTTGTATCCGAATGTGCTTGCCGTCTATCGCGCCTAGGCACATTGGAAAATTTGCTTTTCTTTTAAACTCGTCTGCGACTTCTTCCCAGTCTTGCCGTTTCATTTCTTTTAGGTATTCGCCACAAAATATGTCCCATATTTTACTGCATACAATATTAATTATATTGCTTAATGTAGAAATGCCAATCCTAAATGTGTAATGCAAATCTGTCAATGTGTTTCCTGATGCCAGATACCTGTAACAATAAATGTAACTATAATACAGGTATAAATACGGTAAATTATTACAGAACTAGTTGTTACCCGCAGCTTGAAAAACAAAACAGTTGTTTGATAAGCATAACACTACAAAATGATTCTTGTTTCAGGCGATGTCATAATGAAGAAATGGGAAAACATAAGGGATGCTTTCATACGTTCTCAAAAAACAAAAAGTGGACAAGCTGCAAAAAAGAGTTATATGTACGCCGAACACTTGCAATACCTACTGAAATCAATCCAAAAAGATGACACCATAAACAACTTGACTCAGGCTGTGCAACCAGAAGATGAAAGTGATACACAAATTCAACCTCTATCTCCCTCAGAAACCGAGGTAAATGATCATGCGATTCTTCCAAATGATTCACAAGTAATATGTGCTAACGTATCTATTAACCAAAAGAAGAAAGTAAATAGACCTCCTGGAAAAAACTTGAAAAGACGGGAACCTGACTTCATTGAGCAAGAAATTCTATCTGAAATTAAAAAGCCTGCACATGTACCTACTGATCACGAGTTAATGCTGCTCTCGTTTAAGCCATACATACGTGACTTTAACGAATCTGAATTACTTGATCTTCATATGGAATTTCTGGGGGCTATTAAATCTATAAAAGACAAACGATCACGTCCAAGCTCAGCTGCTCTTTCCACTTTTAACTATCCAAGCACCCACGACTTTGTTTCATCTGGTAATTCCGTCTACCTCCGAAATGATGAAATGGGAAGTTCTGCTTGGCCTTAAACCTAAGCTGATACTCAAATATTGATATTACCATAGATTAAGAAATACAGTACCATTGTAGCAATGTAATAAGTATAGGTAACTTTTTTTGGGAATTTTTGTAATCTGAAAGCATAAATTAAGTTTTCATCAAATAAGATGTTGAACTAATATTTACAATCCACTTACCTTAATGTTACTGACAACATTTCTTCAGGTGGTATTGCCATTCGGAATTTGGTGTCTTCTTTCTTGATAGAATCACGCAAGTTCACAACTAAGTAATCAAATGTAGCATTACTCATTCGGAAAAAATTAAAAAACTTTTTTTCCTCCGAAGCTAATTTCTCAAATAGAGTGTAGAATGCGCCTTCTACATACCGAACTTTAATGATCGGGTGGACCCAATACTTCCTCATGTATTTCCGCCTCTTAGATCTTAAATGCAACAAATATAACAAATACAAACGTCTGTCAGCCATTTTTTCACGTTTATAAAACACAGAGCTGCTACGTCGAATTACTGCCACCGACTGTCTGTCTGATGTGAAAGCACATCCGATTTTATCAGGTCGGCATCAAATCGGGTAGGTGTCGGGTCGGTGTCGGGTCGGGGTCGTGTCGGCTAGTGTGAAAACGGCCTTTTAGTTTCTAGAGCAACACTGAAACATCACAAAACATTTATGCTGTTCCAAACCTTGATTATAGTGCAATAGTGTAATATCACAAAATGTTTTATTTCTCAGCTGTTCATAGAGATAACCTGTTGAATAACCTGTGGTTTATTGTTTTTGAAGAGAACTTGTGAAATTGGAAAGGTAGTTTGGAAGGTTATTTGTAACATTTCTGAAAGTGTATGAGTTATTAGTTTCCAGAATGAATAGTTTTATTGAAAATGTCAATGAAGGCAGAGGGAAAAAGATGCTACAGATATTGTTTGTGGAGGAATCCAAAGCGGATCATGAAAAGGTAAGATTTTAGTTTATTATTTAACAATCCCGGGCGTGTAGTTGAGAGAAGGCCTAAATCGTTCCACTTGTTTTTCAGATGGAAAACCGGCCTCAAGTTGAGACTCTACAATCAAATTTTGTTGAGACCAGTTCTGTACCAGTTCTGGAAGTGGCGCATCCAAATTCAGAAGGTGTTTACATTTTAACGTATAATAATGAAAATATTACAGCTGATGATGTTTTAAAAGGTGAATTTTTGTTTGATGATACTAATATTGAATTACAAGAAGTCCAGCTTGTTACTGAAGTCAACAATAATAATCAGGAATATGAGGAGCAGGAAGAAGTTAAAACCTATGATCAAGAAGTGAATATGATGGCAATAACGTTTATGAGGACGATGTTTCTGATAAGAGTGATGATTATATACCAGATGAAAATGGTTATAGTTCTGATAGAGAGTATGAAGAGAATGAAAACCTTGAAAATAACGTTCAACAGCCAATATTAGAGTTTGAAAAAGTACAAGAGGAACCTCAAGATCAAGAAATCATAGAAATAAACAGAGGAACCAAAAAAAGATTGAAAAACGAGAAACTTTGGGCAAAAAATGTGAAAAAATTTAAAGTAAATTCAGGTGAAGCTTATCAAACAAAATCAGGTAACCTGAAGCAGGCAAAAACTGTAAAAGAAGGTTGTGGAGACAAGTGTAAATTAAAGTGTTCAGAAAATGTTGACTTGGAAGATAGAAAAAAATTGTTATCTGATTTTCTAACGCTTACTGATATCACCAGAAAAAGAGACTTTATCTCAAAGCTAATGGATGAAGTAAAACCAAAATACTGTTATAAGAAAGATGACTCGCACAGATCAGCAAATTATTCTTACAATTTCATCATCAACAGAAATAAAGTAAAAGTTTGTAAAAAGATGTTTACTGATACGTTATGCATTAGTTCAACTTTTTTAACTACTGTAAAAAAAAGATGTCATCTACAGGCGTTATTGAGCCAGATCTTAGGGGCAAACATTCAAACCAACCCAAAACAGACCCTCAAACCATCAAAGATATAATTGATCATATAAATTCATTTGCTAGAATAGAGAGCCACTATTGTAGGTCCGATACTAAAAGAGAATATATCGACGGAGACTTAAACCAAGCAGAGATGTACAGACTATACAAAAAAAGCTGTCAAGATAAAGGTATTTCTTTTGCAAAACAGCATAAGTATGACGAAATTCTGACTACAAAATTTAACATTGGATTTTTTCAACCAAAAAAGGACCAATGTTCCTTCTGCGAAAGCTATAACAATAGCTCAGAAGAAGAAAGGATAAACATGAAACAAGAGATGGATTTACATAAAAAAGAAAAAGAACTATCACGAGAAGAGAAAAAACATGATAAGGAAGCAAGCAGGGAAGCCAATTCAAATCTTATTGTTTCTTGTTTCGATCTTCAGGCCGTTGTCCAATTACCAAAGGGCCAAGTATCAACCTTTTATTATAAAAGAAAATTAAATGCCTTTGATTTCACAATTTATGATACTACCAATAAACAAGGATTCTGTTACATTTGGCATGAAGCATGTGCCAAGCGTGGCGCACTAGAAATATCATCGTTTCTCTATAACTACTTGAAAGAACACTGCTGTGGAACTGGTAAAAGATTAGTCTTTTATTCAGACAACTGTAGTGGGCAAAATAAGAATCATCTTCTGTTAACAATGTACCTGTATGCCGTGAAAACCTTGGATATCCCATCTATAACACATAAGTATCTAATTGTTGGGCATACCCAAAATGAAGGAGATGTGATGCATTCACTGATCGAAAGACAAATGAAATTAGCCACTAAAAAGACGCCTCTTTATGTTCCTAGCCAGCTAGTTGCCGTAATCCAAATGGCTAAGAAAGGGGAAGATCAGTTTGTTGTCAAAGAAATGGACACACAAGATGTCCTGGATTGGAAAGGAGCTACTCACCTTTTCGGTAAAAACTTTCAATATGATACATCAGGGGAAAGAATAGTGTGGGCGAATGTTAAAATGTTTGAGGTTCGGAAGGATACAGGAAACACTGTTTTTTACAAAACATCATATGAAAAAAAAGACATGAAATCATTTAACCTGGATGACAAGATTGTAAAGAGATGGCTCTGTAACAAAACAGCAGATGAAAACTCACTTCAAACACCTAGACGAACGTCGAGGAAAGTTAAATCAAAGCAATGTGTTGACTCTCCAGTAAACAATGATACACTCAACACTCCAACTCTTAGAGTCAAACAAGCATACCCAATTCCCCCAGGTATAACTGTTTTGAAGAAAGCGGATCTACTGAGTTTGTGCAGGGAGAACCTCATTCCACGTCCATACCATCCTTTTTTTGAAAATTTGAGAACTTCCACTGTTGGTGAAGTCGACGAACAACCTGAAGATGATGATGACTAAACTTATTCTACAAACAAATAATCTTGTATACAAAACATTTGTAGCCTAATCTTACAATTAATAAAAATACACAGTTTTAGCAAATGTTTGTTTTTTTTCCTATTTTCAACTGTTGTTTCATAAAAAAATCTTGCTTTTTTAATCCTTTGCTGTAAGAATACTATTATAGGATTATATTATTCCTATAAGAAATTAGCACAAATCAAAAATGTTATGTAAAAGTCTAGTGCAATACAGTAACATAACAATAGTAACAATGCAAATAGTAACAATGCAAAATAATTTTTTTAAATATCTGGGCAATACTGTAACAACTCGAAGTAGAGTTAGTGTAATAATTATTTTAAACTTAAATCTTAGAAATTGAATTATGTGTTATTTTTGTAAATCTTACCGATAAAATGAGATTCATAATAAAATTTTTATTATAAACATAGTTATGCATATGAAAGCTAAAAGTCAAAAACAAAACCTCATGAATGATTAACCTCCAATAATCTCAAAACTGTTGGTTTTGGGATGTGATAGTTTAGCACTAGGACAGCGACATGTCCTACCTCATTTTTCATCATTTTGCAAGAGGAATGACGTGGTATAAGTTTGTCCGTCGAATTCTGAAATATATATATATATACAGGGTGTCCCTGGACTTCCTCTTTTCCTCTCGGGAATGTATAGATGGGGTCAAAATATCACCAGTACTTCATATAACTTTTTTTCCTAAAAGTCTTCGTAACCAAGTTACGGGCCCTCGAAGTTACAAAATGAAAAATGTTTTTCTTTGATAACTTTTCAAGTGAATATTCAAAATCATCCAAATTTTGGTAATTGGCTAAACAAATGAATTCCGTCGATGAGCTTTCATGCAGGAGTCAGTTGTTTTGCTACAAAGTCAGGAACGGACTACCCCCGATGGTCCACACCCCAAAACTTTGAAATGACAGATATTTTTCAATATTTTTCAACAAAATAAGGTTACTTGGACAATTTTATGAATAAAAGTACTCGTGTGGAAAGTCGATCGGAGCAACGAGTCTTGATAAAAATGTAGTTCTACTCGACGACATCAAACCCGCTCGTCCACCATTATTTGAAATGAATAATTATCAAAGCAGAAATAATAATGATAACGTTAATTCAACAACATTTATAACAGGAATAATACAAAGTATGCTAAAATGAAGTCGTAAACAAAAAGTACAGTACCTATATGGAAGTTTAAGTCACAATTGTGATAGCAGATATATTTTCAAAAGAAATATTAAGTTCTGTAGATTCGTGGTGTTTTTAAACTAACAAGCTACTCTAGTATGAAATATCGAATTCATTCCATATTTTGTATGTACATAATACGTGTGGAATAATCACGTTTCGTGTTGATCAGTTATCTGAATCTCATGAAACTCAACATTCGAATGTTTCAAATTCTTCTTCACAGCTAAACTGTTGAGGAGTTTCACTGATAATTATAATTTTATGGGAGAAATTCTTTAACACGAATCTAAATTTAGCTGAAAAAACGCACATCGGAAAAAATATTTACTATACTAATAAAAAGCAAACGAATGAACTACAAAAACGGCTGCACATGATCAGGTGAAAAATATCCAGGGAATAATTATGTTCCATTTCTTTCACAGATGTTGACAAAAAAACCTTTTAGAAAGTTTTGATAAAAAATGAGAAACTGGAATGCGATTTTGTTTTGTTGAGTGGTGCGTTGTCATATGACTATCATTGTATTGTCAATATTCTATAGGATATTTTGAATTTTTTTGATATGGCCGAACAGTTTAAATTCAATGAATATGCAGATATGCATGTATTTTATGGACGAGCATTTTGTAATGCTGCAGAAGCTCGTCGTCTGTATTCCGAGCATTTTCCCAATCGAACGGTACCGTCAAGAGAAACATTCGAACGTGTCGATCGCAGCTTGAGGGAGACAGGTATATAATAATTGATAATTAATTTGAGCACGTTGTTTTATTTCGATAATATTGTAGGTACAGTTTTGCCAAAACGAGGTGGTGAGGGCGCTCCTAGGACTGTACGTACCGTTGTATTGGAGGAAAATATTTTGGAAGCCGTCGCTGATGATCCTTCAATGAGCATCAGAAATCTATCAGAACAGTTCCATACATCCAAGTCCACTATTCATAGAATAATTAGGGAACAACTGCTCCACCCATTTCACATCCAGAAGGTACATGCCATGACACCTCAAGATTTTCCAGCACGACTGGAATATGCCAATTGGTTCATGGATAGGCAAAGAGAGGATATGACTTTTATTAATCGAGTTTTATTCACTGATGAAGCAGGTTTCAGTAGAGATGGAGTTATCAACTCTCATAATCTCCATATATGGGCCGAAGAAAATCCCCATGGGATATTGCAAACCAAACACCAACGGAAATTCAACGTGAATGTTTGGGCTGGTATCATAGGAAACCATCTTATAGGACCATTCGTTCTACAGGACCGATTGAATGGAGAACGTTATTTGGAGTTCATTCAGAACGATTTGAATGGACTTTTGGAACATGTTCCATTGCAAACCCGAAGAGATATGTGGTTTATGCATGATGGCGCTCCTCCTCATTTTAGTTTGATTGTTGAATAGACTTCAAGACTATTGGAAGACTCATCGGTTGTTCAATTTACCTGCTTTCAAAAATTACCTGAGTAGAGATCGATTCATGCTAATTTTCAGATGTCTGCATTTTTCAAGAAATGCTTTACCTGGTCAGGAAAAACCTACTGATAGGTTATATAAGATTAGACCTCTCATTGATTATTTCAATTCAAGGATGAGTAATCTTTTATTAGCCAGGTAAAGAGCTGTCTTTAGATGAATTAATGGTACTGTGGCGGGGAAGGCTAAGTTTCCGACAATACATAAAAAATAAAAGGCATAAATATGGCGTCAAATTATACCTTCTTACCGAGCCTGAAGGCATTGTTCAAAAGTTTGCCGTCTATATAGGTACTTTAGATGATTTTGGTGGCAAAGGTCATGCCGCCAACGTAGTACCGAGTCTAATGGATCAAAAATTGAATGTAGGACATTCATTGTATATGGATAATTATTATAACTCCTATGAGCTGGCTTCTCAATTGCTGACCTGAAAAACTTATTGTACGGGGACAATAAGAGTGTATAGGAAAAGTAACCCTAAAGATGTGAAGGAGGCGAGATTAAAAAAGGGCGAGACAATTGGCCGCTACTCAAATGGAGTGATGATTGCCAAGTGTAAAGACAAAAGAGACGTCTTTTATATCTCGACAATAATTTGGTGAATTTTTTCAACAAGAGGCAACAAGAAGTGAAAAAGCCAGAAGCTGTTTTACAGTACAATAATTTCATGGGAGGAATTGATAGAAAAGATCAAATGATGGCATACTACCCATGTGAGAGGAAGACTATGCGATGGTATAAGAAACTGGGTGTACATATAATATACATGAGCCCGATCAATTCTTTTTTATTATATAAAAAATATGTGAGTCCAAGAAGTTCATTACATGATTATAGACTACAATTGTTGGAAAAATTATTACCTGAAACAGAAGATCGAAATAATCAGGGAAGGCAAATGCTAGCAACGCATATTACACAAAAAAATCCTCAAACCGGAGAAGGAAAGAAACATGCACATAGAAGATGCACGATTTGTAACAAAAATAAGATAAGAAAAGAGACAGTTTACCACTGCCCAGCTTGTCCTGGAA
Organism: Leptinotarsa decemlineata; assembly: GCF_025532065.1. NCBI lineage: Eukaryota > Metazoa > Arthropoda > Insecta > Coleoptera > Chrysomelidae > Leptinotarsa > Leptinotarsa decemlineata. The sequence continues at coordinate 1,640,931 of NW_027412614.1, forward strand.
CGCCAGCGCTTTGTTTAGAACCGTGTTTTTCTATATTTCATATGAATAATTAAATTATTTTTGTTATATATTTATTTTACCATATTTTGAGTTGCATTTTTGTTTTTTGAGTATATAAGGTATACTATGTAAGATGTTAGTATCGAAAATTCATTTTCAGGAAATATTAGAATAAGGATCTGAGTCTCGTTCTGTTTACATATAATATGTGTATTTTATGAAAAATATTTTTTCAATAACTATTTTCCAAAATGTATATTATTTGGTATGTTTGTATAGTGAATACACACATGACGTCTTTAGACGTCATCAGCCCTTGGCATACTTTTTTGTCATGGGAGGCTGACGACGTCTAAAGACGTCATGGCCCTGTTGACGTCATTCTTAGGCTTTTTTTATTAAAAAATGTAAAGTTCATGTTAGTATTTGCCTAGAGCATTTTCATTTAGCAAAAAACCTCCTGGGGTCCTATATACGTCTCTAATCAGCAGTGAACGTGTTAAAGTCTATGTTGTTCTTTAGTTATAGTTTTAAATAAAATGTTAAAATGTACTCGACATGTGTTTCTGTAGGTTCGTAATTTAACACCTAGTTATCCATAAAACTCGCTTGTTCAGGAACTACCGCTCGATTCTGAACAAGTGAATCAAGCTTTTACTACACACTTATGACGTTTCGAATTACCCAATAATCATCTCCAGTATAACCGCTCCCGAACTGTAGAGAGGGTATTTAGATTGGTCAGAAAGTATGGGAACCGTCTCCTCAGAGTCACCAATTGAAATCAGGCCAACCAGGTGATATAGAAAAAGGAGGGTTCCGTAATACACTATTATGGTAGTTTTCAATAAATGTTTATTAAAATAGTTCTGAAATCTCAATTTGGGGCTCAAAGGGTTAAATGAATTCAATCCAAACTACGTGGAGATGAATGACAACCCTTCCAACTTTGATAATGTGATGGCGACTTACAGCCCGAATCTCGATGAGCCACTTCCGAACTCATCACAATATGTTGTGACTAATATATTAGAGACGGAGGAAACGTATTCGAAGAATATGGTATCTTCACATAGTTCAATCAGATCAGTTCGGATGAGGACATTGAGAGACGTAAAATAAAAAAAGGGAGGGTGAAGAAAAGGTAATGAAGAAGGCGAAGAAGTCTAAAAAGTCCAGCTTGAAGTCGTCATCTAGAAGGAGGCACACGATGAAACATGAAAAAAGGGATAAAGACAAGTCGATAAAAGTGTGAGAGATGGAAGTCGTAGCAGGACCTTCTACATCAGTCCAACAGGTAATTATCATTACTCAAACGCGACATCTATTCTGCCGTGTGAAGGTAAAGGGCAGTAAGTAACACTTTTGCCAAAAATCAGATATTGATGTTGCATACCTAAGCAGTAACTGCGCTAACTCCACACATGGTTTGGTATACATTTACGAATCAACTTAGGCCATAAATCGTAAGGCAAACGGCAGTAACTGACGATTTGGCACCACAGTGTTATGGTAATAGGCAGTATCTAACTCAATAATACATTACTGCTGTTTACCTACACAGTTACTCCTAAGATAATTTCAAATGTGAATGTAAAAAGCAGTATCTACTTTCTTCATTTGTTACTGCCTTTTACCTCTACTTTTGTATATGTTGTTTGTATTATTTCAAGACACGAGGAAGTATTTTACCAGATACTGCTTTTGTTCTAAACGTCACATGACACGTTTTGTCCTCGCATGAATTTGCGCAGGCTTCAACTTTACTGTGGTAGTTAGTTGCTCTCAGTTTCTTGGCGTGCGTAGACATGCGAGAACTTGCTCGGTACGCCAACTAACATTTTGAAATATACTTTGTGTTTATCAAGAAGTTTCAAATAAAATGTCACGGGGCAAATATTTAGTTTCTTTGGCAACAGATAATCGAACGGAAGTATTAGCTCAAGGTATGTATATTATTGAAATGAAGTAAATAGAATATTTTATTGGATTATTTAGACATGTTCATACAGAAATCCAATATAATTTTATATTTTAGACCTTACAACACCGGACTCAAGAACTTTAGCTAATGAAGTTCAAAACAAAGAAGAAATAGATGAACCTATTATTATTCAAACAACTACTACTGAAGCATTTTCTTATGAGACAGCATCTTATCACAGAGGTAAGCACATGATTTTTTAATGAATGTGATTCAAACTATAAATAATGACTTCGTTATTTCAGAACTTTTACAAACATCGGCTAAAAATGCACAAAACGATGAAGAAATTGGTGAAATTACTGGATACTCTGACGATTCAATTGTTGATCCGAATTATCAACAATCTGAGAGCTCAGAAGATAATACAAGTTGCGAAGCTAATGAACATGAAAACATGAATAATGAAATAATCTGTACCCGAAAAAAGAGAAGACTAAGGAAAAATTCAGAGAGGAGGGAAAGGGATAAGAACAGTCATCAATTAAGGAGCCCATGTGCATGCAAGAAGAGATGTGTGGAAAAAATAAATGAACAGAGAAGAGTAGCCATTTGGAATGAATTCTATAAAATGGATTACAATACAAGAAGATCTTGGGTACATGGTCGAATTGAACAAAAAGGTAAAGCACGTTCAACAACGAAGGTGGAAGTACGGAAGAGAAGTAGATCTTTGATGTATACGTTACCTGATGAAAACGCACATTCTCAGACTATATGCAAAAAATTTTTTTTGAGAACTCTTGGCTATGACGAAAAAAATGATAAATTCATTACAACGGTTTTTAAAAATTTGGCACCGGATAGCATAACCCCAAATAGAGACAGACAAGGATTAGCAGCACCGAAAAATAAGTGTAATCGTGAAATTCTGCAACAACATATTTCATCCTTTCATCCATGTATAAGTCACTACCGAAGAGAACATGCTCCTAACCGTTTGTATCTACCTCACGATATCACAATTAGAAGTATGCATGCTGATTATCTTCAGAAATTTCCGCAAAATAAAATTAGCTATTACACATATCGGAAAGTAGTGTCTGACATGAACATAAGCTTTACAAAATTAGAAAATGAGGAGTGCGACCACTGCATGATGCAGATTCAGCATATTAAATCGCATAATGAGGCAACAGCCACAGTAGTAGAAGTAGACGAAAATCTTAAAAATGCAGAAGGTTCTAATGAATATGAAACAACACACAGAAATAGTACTGGTAAAACTGCTACTACTGATCTGAATCTGTCAGCTCTGGAATCTTCAACTACTAAATTTCGAGCCTCTTGTACAACATGTATGAAATGGTTACAGCATATTGAATTTGCCAAATTAAGAAGAGTAGAGTACAGGAAAGATGTGGCAAGGAAAAAGATAGAAACCGAAGCAGTGAGGAGTGTAGACTTGCAAAAAGTAATAATGCTGCCAAGGATTCCCGCAAGCCAAAAAACATTTTTTACAAGAAGAATTGTAGTTTTTCATCTAACACAGGGTTGTCCAACTGGCGGCCCGCGGGCCGCATCCGGCCCGCGAGGCTATTTGTTGTGGCCCACGTAAGATTTTCGAAAAGCATATATTTTCTTTAAATGCTGCCACTGTGAAAAAAGATTTTTTAATTTATATTTCATGGTTTAGCAGTGTTTTTACATCACAAGTACTGTACCGCGTGCCGCTTTGCGGACGTGTAACGAACACAATCGTCCTCCACCACTATGAGAACTGCACTGATTACTGCGCATCACAGTTCACGCAGGCTACACCTCCCACCTCCCACTGCTTACCATCCGTCGCCAGGCACCATCGTGCGACTGACACGTATTCTAGTCGGCTAATCTATTACGTTGCTAGTGAACAGTGCTTGATTAATTCTTTGTTTAGATTCCTCTTATACAATAATGAGTGTAAAACCAATAAAACGGAAAATTGATAGTGAGAACAGAATTTACAAAGAAAGTTGGGAGAGTGATTACTTGATTGCTAACAATAATGGAAAGTTGCAGTGCTTAGTGTGCATGAATGTAGTTTCAGTGCCTAAAGAATATAATGTGAGAAGACATTACACAACAGTGCATGAAAATAAGTATGCTACGTACACAAATGAAAGTCGGCGTGCCCTAGTTGCAGATTTGAAGAAAAAGCTTAAACAGCAAACTGGTATGTTCAGTAAAATATTACACTCTCAAACGCATTCTTTGCATGCATCTTATGCCGTGTCGCTTGAGCTGGCAAAGGCAAAAAAACCTTTCACTGATGGCAATTTGATAAAAAAATGTGCTGTTGAAATGGCCAAAGCTTTCGGTGATTCTAAAATGGCGGAGAAATTTGAATCAGTGCCACTTTCACATCAAACCATACAAAGAAGGATTGTTGCTATGGGTGAGCAAGTAGAAAAATCTATGCTTAGCCTGGTTAAGAAAAGTTCATATTTCTCACTTTGTTTGGATGAAAGCACTGATCAAACCGATATTAGTCAGCTGTTAATATTTGTGCGCACTACTTTTGATGATTTTACCAGTAAAGAGGAGTTATTTGATATTTGTCCTCTTTATGGAACAACAAAAGGAAAAGACATCTATGAGGCTGTGAAGAAAACAGTTGACAGAATTGGAGGCTTTGATAAATGTTCAGCCATAGCAACAGATGGGGCCCCATCAATGACAGGTAAAAAAATTGGATTAGTGGGTCTGCTTCGAGAGAATGGTGTCACTTGCCCAACAATTCATTGTATTATACATCAGGGAGCTTTATGTGGAAAATCAGTCAAGGAAGATCAAGTTTTCCAAACCGTGATTAAGATTATAAATATGATTAGAGGTGGAAATCGATCTCTTTTACACAGGCAACTTAAGCAGTTTTTAGTGGAAACAGAGGCTGAGTATGGAGACTTGCTAATGTACAACCATGTAAGGTGGCTGAGTGCAGGAAAGTGCATGGAACGATTTTTTGCCATAAGAAAGGAAATCCCTGCATTCCTCAACAAATACGTTTCATCTGACACAACTGAACTGGAAGAGAAGTTTAAGGATCCAGAATTCTTAAGACAGTTAGCATTTATAACAGATCTGACTAATCATCTTAACAAGTTAAACTTGAGTCTCCAAGGAAGAAACCAGACGGTTTCAGATTTGATCGGAATGATAAACGGATTCCGGAATAAGCTGAACGTGTTTAAACGTGCTTTGGAAAAGAACAACCTGACACACTTCCCTAGCTGTCTGCAAATAGCAGAAGAATTCAACGGTGAGGAAAATATTGAGTTTTCATCCTGCATTTCACAAATTGAACAAGTTATTGATGAATTCAATACAAGATTTGAAGAAATTGAAAGTCTTAAAAGCAGTGTACTACTTTATAATAACCCTCTTGGAGCAACCATTGATGATCAACCACCCAACTTACAGCTTGAGTTATGTGATCTTCAAGCAGACATGTACCTAATCACCAAACAAGAAAAGGGACCTGAATTTTTCAAATTACTGCCAAAGGAGAAATTCCCAAACCTGCGAGATTTTGGACTGAAAATGACGTCAATGTTCGGAAGCACATATACATGTGAAAGTGCCTTTTCCTCCATGAAATACATTAAAAACAAAAACAGAAGCAACCTAACCGATTTTTCCTTACTTCATCTTATGAGACTGTCTACAACTGAACTGGAGGTGGACATTTCCTCATTGGTGGATGAAGCCGATCGACCACAGTCCTCACACTAATTGATACATCTTTTTCGTTGCTTTTGCAATGTTTGTCTTCATTATTAAAAAGTGTTATCAATAAATTTTCCGTTTATCAAAAAATGTATTTGTTGAGCAATAAAAGAAATAATACTCTTTTTTGTTTTAATTATTTTTATACCTCACTTTATTTTGTTATTACTTGTTACAAAATTATTATATGGCCCGCGACAACATCAAAGGTTTTAGTTTTGGCCCTTGAGGCATTGCAAGTTGGACACCCCTGATCTAACATTTGCATCAATGACAGATGTGAAGAGTAGAGACGTTAAAAAAAATATAGCAGTTTTATGGCATGAAGCTGTGGCTGGTAGGAAGAAAGAAGAAATTGCATCTGCATATTATAAAGCTTTAGTTGAAGAAAGAGATTACCTTAAAGTGATGTATTGGACAGACAACTGCTCTGCCCAAAATAAAAATTGGTGCTTATACACCATGTTTGTCACAATTATAAATTCAAATGTAATAGCCGCGTCTGAAATTACCATCAAGTATTTTGAGGCTGGCCACACATTCATGAGTGCGGATTCTGTTCATCACGGGGTGGAACAGAGCATGAAAACTACAAACAAAGGTAACATTTATGACTTCAACGATTTTGTCAAGGCCGTAGAAAATTCCAATGGGAGAAAAATGAACGCAATATGTTTGACAAATGATGATGTTTTGAACTGGAAGCCTGGAGATTCAAAAGCCAAATCCAAACAAAAAGATAGACCTTTACTCTGCGATATATCTGTGGTTCAGTTCAGACGAGGGAGCCGATTATTATTTTATAAAAACAATATTGATGACGAAAAGTTTAAAGAATATAATTTTCTTAAAGTAAATTTCAAACTAGAAATTCCCAATAAACTACGGGATAATTCTAGAGGTGTCTCTACACGAAAGAAACAAGGCATAATTTCGCAACTATGTCCCCTCATGCCTGAAAACAGACGACAGTTCTGGCTTTCATTGAGAGAAGCTGATGTAGAAGATTTGATAGATAACGACGATTAATTTGTTAATAATATAGGTACCTACTGATTGTTTTCTTTTAGTGTCATGTCAATGTTTTTTTGCTTTGCTTTATAATAAACTGCTTGATTCATTTTGTATTTGTTTTATTCATGGAGCCGATATTATTTACATGAATCTGAAATATTACTTACTTTTACTGTTTCGAATATCATTTTTTTATTGCACTACTTTTAGGCAAACAGCAGTAACTGCTGATTTCTCCACAAAAGCCAAAGTAAGAGAATTTTCTCTTTTGTGAAAAAATAATACATATTCAATAACGATATTCAATGTCTTTTTATTTGAAATCAAAATAAAAATAAATTGCGTAGAACAAAAAAGACTAAAATGACAATATCTCGAAATCATTATCATTGCACTTACTGCTTTTTACTTTCACACGGCAGTATTACTCATCACATCTATTTATTCCAGGTTCAAGTGATCAATCCTGAATACGAGGATGTTAGTCCAGGATCTACACCGCCCCCAACGCTTGACCCCGAAAAATCAGATGATTGGTTTTCATTTATGAGATCCAGGAGAAACAAATTTTTAGAGATATATCACGTTTACAATGAAATTGGAACGGAATATATAGCGAAGAGGGGCATACTTGTTGAACTGGAAGAGCAAGTCTCTCTCTTTAAAGTGGAGTCTGAACAAATGGCTACAGTTCAACGAGAGATCTGCTCACATGAAAAACCTTTCTCCTAAAATTCGGGAATTGGAAAACTTCAGCAAGGAGATAGATGAAAATTACCATCTTACATCTCTTGTAATATTTTTCATCTTTCTCTCTACATTTGCATTCTATTATTCGTGTATCATAATATTTTTTCTATATTATTCTTATATCTGTATTATGAATGAATGAATGAAAAAGTTGTATATAGAGAGTTGAGGTGGATCCAGACCGAGGAGTTCGGAATATCTAAATGTCGATACTCTTTCGATGAAGCAAAAGATTGGAGTAAAGTTGATCTCAGGAAAAATGGAAAAACGATCAGAAATAGGAACGATGATACCATTTTGGTATGATGATGTATGATGGAAAAAGTGAGGCTATTGCACCAAAAAATTCGATAACATTCAGGAACAGCTACCATTTATTCCCGAAAACCTCAGAGGATTCTATCATAATCTAACAAGAGGAGAAAACTGAAAGAACTATTATTCTTAACGTGCTACATCTGAGTTATTTTGAAAAATGCTTTCAACAATAGAATTATTCACTTACGACTTTCTTGTTTAATTTGAAATCACTTTACTGGTTATAAGGAATTCGGAAAAAGGCGTCAACTCATTTTTTTTCAGTATTTCCAATTTTTCTGGGACCGTGGACATTAATTCAAGCAACTATACCCACCACAAGATTTTCGAAAGCACTTCATTGCCATGTAATGCAAAAAATATTATTGACATATGTGTTGATAAAAAGTTCCAGTTTTTATTATTCAAATCGATTTTTCTATAATTCCTTAATATTGTGTTAACACCTTCTTGCACCAAGGCTTCCATTGATACATGGTAATAATAATCATAATATTTCCACAAATTAGTTTGCACATCAGCATTGTGATAATGCAAATAAAAAAGCGAAAAACGTCAGTGAATTCAGGTAGACTGTAAATAATGGAGTAGAAACTAAGTAACGAAGTATTGAAATCCCAGTTCAACAAAATCATTGAAGCTGAATTCCATATATTTTCTCACAGAAAAACTTATATAATGTCGGAGAATTCAACTCTAAGCAACTCATTTTCGAATATTTGCTATACTCAAGTAATAATGAAAATCAACTCTGCATAAATATTCAAGAAAGAAAGCACCACTGACCAAAATTGTTAAGTGTAATGTTTTTATGAAAAACAATTAAAAAAAATGTGAACATGAAATATCAAAATAATTTCTGATATCTAGTCCTAATTACATGATAAATATTAGAGTAGATACAGCAGTAATTATAAAAATGTCGGATATTTCAACTACATGTATTCATTTTTGAAAATTTGCTATGATCAAGAGGTAACGAAAATCAACTCTGCATAAACATTTAAGAAAGAAAGCAGCATTAACCGAAATTGTTCAAGTATAAGGTTTTCCTGAAAGAGAAAAAAAACAACAATAAAACAATACTCATGTAATACAACAAATATTCCTGTATACTCAAATACACCTGCGAGTATTTTCCTGGCTGGTAAAATTAAATTCAAAACACTTCCCAGCTATATTACCTTCGTAAAGGTTCGTTTATATCTGCGAGAAATTGCGCGAGTTTTCTGTCTGACAGTCAAACTTGCAAGTGTAAACAGATCTGCAACCAATGTCGCGACAGCTGTCGCAAGTAGTGTTGCGAGCTGGCCGGCATAGTGTCCGACACTTTAACTTGCAAGTCTAAACACGAAGCTCAGCCTTAGCAATTTCTCGCGCTCGCAGTGTTGCCCGATCAAACCGTGGGAGATATTTCCCGACAGTTGTCTGCAAGTTAACGTGGTGAGTGGTTGTATCTGCCGAGTCTCAACATGGTTTGTTGTGCATTGATGTTGTGTTTTGGCTTATAAATAGTCGTAGTAGTGTGTTGCTGTCAATGGAAGAAGACGAGATGGAACTGCCTCCTAAAATTGATGAAACTAAGAAATGGTCAGACTTGGAGACAAAAAAACTGATTACCCTATATGAAGAAAATGAATTGCTGTGGAATGTAACATTGAAGGATTACAGAAACCGTGTAAAAAAAACACGAAGCGTTCCGTGATATTAGCGAGAAACTGAAAATTGATATAACTGAAGTACAAAGAAAAGTTCATAATTTACGTAGTCAATACAACTCTGAATTGAAAAAGATAAAGAAGAAAACATCAGGCCAAACAACGGATGAAGTGTATGTGTCCAATTGGCCGTATTTTGCTGCTTTGAAATTCATTCATGTGAACGTACCTACAACATCTAGTACTTTTGTAAGTATACATATTTTATAATTATGCCTGGTTAGTGGTTAAGGGAGGTATTTACTTTACAAGCTACAAAGTCTGAAGGGTAAGGGTGAGACGTTAAGACCTGTAGGTAGAGTCAAACCATTCAAGCGCGCCACATTACTTTCGAGCGACTTACGACCGAAAAATGTTTTGAACGTCCTGATTACATGATAAATATTAGAGTAGATACAGCAGCAATTATAAAAATATCGGATAATTCAACTACTTGTATTCATTTTTGAAAATTTGCTATGATCAAGAGGTAATGAAAATCAACTCTGCATAAACATTTAAGAAAGAAAGCAGCATTTACCAAAATTGTTCAAGTATAAGGTTTTCCTGAAAGAGAAAAAAACAACAATAAAACAATACTCATGTAATACAACAAATATTCCTGTATCCTCAAATACACCTGTGAGTATTTTCCTGGCTGGTAAAATTAAAATCAAAACACTTCCCAGCTATATTACCTTCGTAAGAATGTGAACAGAAAATATAGGAAAAAAATTTGTGAATAAAAACATCAGTTAATCTTAGCCTTGATTGGTTTTTGTCGTTTTTATGGTTTTGGTTTCTATTGAACAAGGTTGAAAATGTATATTACATAATATCAACTGATAATAGATCAACCAAAATTATTCCATTATAAAAAAAATAAACACTTTCATATCTTCAAACTATTCCACGAGGATAACTTTCTCATTTATCAAAAGAAATGCTTTAAAATAGTGATTAATCTGAGATTACTGAATATAGTCCAAATTAACTGCAATGTGAGGATCAAGAAATCATGAAAATGAACTCTGTATAAACATTCAAGAAAGAAAGCACCAATGACCAAAATTGTTCAAGTTTAACCCTAGATCGCTTGTTATATCAAATCTGATCCGCCCTTTTCAAATGTATATTTCATGATGTTCTTTAAATTCTAGCTGCGAAACGCCACATATCATATCCACTACATCTTTATGAACATCGATGTTAGGGTCATTTTCGTAATCAGGAAAGAATATTCAAGTAAAATAATTTTTGCACAGTGTACCTTTCAGTCTCATTCTAGATTCGGTTGAGGCGTATCATTTAGGCAGAGTTTCGATCCAAATATTGATATTGTGGCGGATATTGAGATATTATTCTAAAAACATCAAAAACCTAATCTTAGCCCTGATTGGTTTTTGTCGTTTTTATGATTATGACTTTTCTGTAACATGGTTGAAAATGCATCTAAATTACATAATAACAAGTAATAAAAAATAATTCAACCAAAAGTATTTGATTACAAAAAACCAACATTTTCATCTCCAAACTATGTCAGAAACATAAATTGCTCACCTATTAAAATAAATGCTTCAGGAATTAATTAGAACTTACTGAACATAATCAAAATCAACTGCAATGTGAGGCTCAAGAGATGATGAAAATCACCTCTGCAAAGAAAGAAAGCACCTTTAACCAAAATTCTGGGAATATAAATAAGTCGTGCAAGCAAAACTTTTTGTGAATCAAAATAACAGAACACACAGCAAGAAAATAATTCAACCAAGACGTCCACTTCATTTAAAAAATAATGAAAGAATTTCACCCATCAGATTTTTTCTTATATCCGAACTATTTCGAAGATCGCACCAAAGAGGAGCAATAATAAATTGATTTCAAAACTTCCAATACCTTGATAATTTCCCCGACTGAGAGCAACATCTTCGACAAGGTGACTAATCTTGAGATTGACATCCAGTCCTAACTACATAGAAAATTTTAAAGTAGTTACTGAAGTAAGGAATTATTGAAGTTCCAGTTAAAAAAATGGAAGCCCTGACTTCCATATATTGACCCCCTTGGAGTAGTTATTTATTGAAAAACTTGTACAATGTCAGAGTATTCAACTACACGCAACTCATTTTCGAAAATTTGCATCACCAAAAGATAATGAAAATCAACTCTGAAAACAGAACAAGTGCCGTATCACTTATCGCTTCCTCAAGTATGCCTTGACATTCAAGAAAGAAAACACCATTATGATCAAATTTGTTCAAGTGTAAGATTTTCCTGAAAGAGAATAAAATACAACAATAAAACAATATTCCTGTTACAATAAAACAAATATTCCTGTTTCCTGCAATACACCTGTAAGAAAGTATTTTTTTCCAATGATGAGCTAGTAAAATGAAAATCAAAACACTTCCCAGCTACATTACCTTCGTCAAAATGTGACCATAATATGTATTGAAATAATTTTGTGAATGAAAACATTTAACGCTAATGTAAGTCCTGTAAGCCATTCAACCAAAATTATTTGATGATAAATTGAGAAAACACTACTACTATTCCACAATATTTCACAAACTTCATTTTTCTTCTTTTCAGCTTCCCAGGTTGACTTGCCCTTGAGATGGCTTCGGTAGTGTTTCAGTTGTCTTTATCATAAAGCAGGACTCTGAAAAAAATATATAAGACCTTAGACACCAATTTTAGTTATCAATACAATCAAACTGAAAATATTGTTTTCACTATGTTCTATATTTTTCTGTGGAATGAATATACTATTATTAAAAATTATTATTTTTATGATGAAGACCCTGTAATGTGTGATAGCTGCAAAGATATTTTTCACTATAATCCCAAGACTACGAAAAACTGCAAATTCAACACCTACTGAATACAGAGCTATAATACTTGTTAAACGTGATATTATGTACTTTTGCCCTGACCGCAAAGAAGCATTCAAAAGAGCTCCAGCTATTCTCAAAAATATCAAGGTTATGGAAGAAACAGTTGAAGGAATAAAAAAGGATATAATGAATATCAAAATGGAAATGGATCAATTGAAATGTAGTTTTGAAAGTTGTTTAGTGGTCTTCAAGAAACTTCCCCCCTTGATAGAAAAGGTTGCAAATCTGGAATCTGAACAAGAAAAGCTCAAACAAAATATTGCAGCGAAGGCAGGACTTTCCCAGCTGTGTGAAATGGAGAACACGATAGCCGAGGTGATGGATAGACAACAAAGGGCAAGTAATATTATAATTTTTAATGTGAATAAATCTACCAAACAAATACAAGCAGAGTGTAATGCTGAGGATATGGGTCACTGTGAATTAAATTTTAAAAGACTATAATATAAACAAACAGGGTCTGAAATAATTTAGATTAGGCAAATTCAATGTAGCCAAAAGTAGACCAATGAAAGTAAAATTGAATTCACCGAAGGATGTGATGTATGTACTTAAGAATAAAAAATTCTTGTTACAAACACAATGTCATAAATAAATATCAATATAAACATGAAGTATAAGATGTGAAGTATAAGTGTATAAAATATAAATGATTAAAATAAAATAGAAATGATTAAAATAAAAAATAAACTATATATACATACTTATGCAAAGGTTACATCACAAGAACTAGGACAACGAATAAAAATATGTGTTTCACACACAGTACAATCGCAGTTTCATCACATTCGAAATTACAGCTCATCGTCAAAATATTCTTGTAGGTCATAATAGGCTTTATCACTTAATAGTTTTGTACATTTCTTTCTGAATATGATGAAAGGAATCTCTTTGATTTCATTGGGAGGTTTATTGTATATCCTGATTCCATTATATATCAACGAGTTTTGAACCAAACATGTTTTTGGAATTGGTAGAGTCAGTTCATTTGACCGCTTTGTGTGGTATGTGGCTGTAGCTGTAGATAAGCCTTCAAATATGCCTAATATTAAAATTACATCTGACCAAACAAGATTGCAGCAAGCACATTATAAATACATAAAAAATCAATTAAATGAGCATAACAGAAATTGAGATTTCTCAAAAACGATCAAATATATAAATAATAAACCTACTATTGTTGATAAAGTTTGGCATCTGCTTAAAAAAAACTAACTCATCGCCCCTATATGCAATTCAATGTAGACATTATTTACTTAAATGCTCAAAGTTTACTCAATAAAATTGATCAGATCAGGGATACAGTATTGCAGCTCAATCCTGAATTGATTTTAATCAGTGAAGCAAGAATAACTCCAGAAATCGATAATTGGGAAATTGAAATATTAGGTTACAGTTTAATCAGATGTGATTCTAATAGTCAGTATACAGGAGGTGTCATCATATATGTTAATTCTAATGTTAATTTTTCGGTATATAAAACCATTATACTAGATAATACATATTGGTGTAAAACTATTAAAGTTGATATTGGGTCTAGTCAGTGGTTGGTAGAATGTTTCTACCGTTCTTCCTCAAGCTCTGAGGTAAATTTTTTAGAAAATTTTTAAAATAATGTATGTGATTCTCTTTTTAACTCTAAATGGCTCTGTATAGTGGTTGGATATTGCAATTTTAATCTGTTGAATGAGGATTTTTATAGAGTGAAATTTAAGAATCTGTTGTTACAATATAGAATTGATCAGTTAATTTCTGAACCTACTAGAATAACAAATGATAGTGAAACTCTGATAGACTATGTTCTAGTTAATCAAAAAAAATGTATTGCTCAAGTTCATTTCACACCTAAAATAAGTGATCACTCTCTGATTACCCTTAACATATTTAAAAGTGATAGCAAAACTACACTAGTGAAAAAATACAGGAATCTTAACGAAGAAGATATGCATAGAATCAAGCTTGAGCTGATGTCTTGTAACTGGTATTTAGATTTGAATGATACTGAGTGTGTGTGTATATATATATATATATATATATATATATATATATATATATATATATATATATATATATATATATATATATATATATATATATATTACTATTAATGTAAGTTACAAAAAAGGATTTGAAGCTCTATGACTTCTATTTGATTATATGCGAGCGTTTTCGACAGCTGGTCATGCTGTCATCCTTTAGGCACTATTCTATATGAGCGTGTGATCCTATTGTTTGTCTTTTTATACAGTCCGAATGCCTCAGTACAGGCACTTCTGTTACTTTAGGTAAATTTGCCTGTATTTGGATTACATCAAGTACTATTCTTTTTGTTAAATCTTCTCTAGGTTTATTGTTTCTAGGCGTGTATGTTGATTTGTTTAATATATTGAATGTTAGGTCTTGTTGTCTTGATTTGTACTTGTTCCTCGATAAGTGATTTTTGACTGAATTTATGGATGTTTAAGTTTTCCCAAATGTCCATGCGGTTTCCCTTATTGACTTGTTTTGTGAGTTTTATGTATACTGTATATCCCGGGATGGATACAATGCTCGGACTGCAACAAATTCTATATCGACCAAACCAAGAAAAAACTGATCCAAAGGTACGATGAACACAAAAAGGCATACATAAACCCAATAGTATATAAATCAAACCTAGCAACACACGCCATACAAAACAAACATAACTGTCCCCCACCAGAGAGCATAAAATTCATAAAACAAGTCAATAAGGGAAACCACATGGACATTTGAAACTTGAAAACAGGCTATTGTCAAAAATCAAGCTATTTTATCAAATACGGCAGTAAAGACTGCTTCACCAGGCAACTTTGTATACAAAAAGACTGGGTTTGCCAAATGTCACAGTACCAATAATTAAACTAATTAATTTTGAAGAGTGGCGCGCGTTAGATATCACTGTTAATTTAAAAAATTCCTGAAAGATTCAGAAACTGAATATGGCGACGTCGTTTTTCAAACCGAAGTACTTTGGCTTAGTAGAAGTGTAATGCATTATACAACTTAAAAAGTGAAATTTGGTAATAAAGAATGGATGTGCGATTTTGGGTTTCTTATCGACGTGACTCAGCATTTCAATGATCTTAATGTGGAACTTCAAGGCAGAGAACAGTTTATTCACAATGTGTATGACGAAATTCAAGGTTTTGAGCGCAAATTAAAATTGTGGAAACACTATCTTTTGCAGAATACATTTCCACGTTTAGAAAAAGAAAACGTTACTAGAATTGAAGGAGTTATATTTTTAGGAGTGATTAATTTTTGGGAAAGAAAGTTTTTGACTTTCTACTACTCCATCTTGTAACAAAAAAAAGGATGAGGGAATCTTTCAAAGAAAGGAAGGAAGTAATCAATTTGAAAATAACTAACTCTATACATGGATGTGTATATCATGCAAAGAAGTAACTTTCAGACACAAACTGAAAGAAGGTCCTCCTGAAACAGCTACTTTCATATAAACATTGAATTACACGAAAGAAAAAAAATTCATTTGAAACAAATACTTCTAAATGAACACTGAATGATACAGAAGAAACTTTTCTCTACTCATTTTTTATTCTACAACATTCGTTGAAGAATAAAAAATGAGTTCTACGTTAAATGAATGGTAACAAATTGCAATTGCATGGAACACTGTCATCCTCACTGGTATACATCGATGTTTCGCCTTAAGACACTTGCCCTAAGGCTCTTCAGTACCAAATTAGATAACATTATAGAAAATACACACAATTCATTCAAGGAAGTAATCAAATTGATTACTTCCTTCCTTTCTTTGAAAGATTCCCTCATCCTTTTTTTGTATCAAGATGGAGTAGTAGAAAGCCAAACTTTCTTTCCCAAAAAAGTTCCTACTTCTTAAAAATACGAACAATATATACACATTTTAATCAACGAATTTCAGTTACAATTCCAAATGTTCAAAGCTGAGAAGACAGCGGTTTCCATGGAAATGTTTTCCTTGCCATTTAATATCGATGTGGATAGTTTCCAAAGAGTGAATAATACCGATTTAAAAAAATTATTTTTCTCAGTAGACATCGAAAATTCTCATTATTTTATATTATTTTCGAGAAATGTCGAAATGTCCGCTTTTAACGAAAAATACAAAGCAAATGATGTCTCTGTTCGGAAGTACATATGTTTGCGAACAATTATTTTCAACCATAAAATCAATCAAAATGACCACCGATCAAGACTGAGTGACGAACGATTACAAAACTGCGTTTGTGTAGCTACCTCATCAATTCCTGCTGATATTCATCAGCTTGTATCAATATTCAATCATCTACCATTTGAAATGAAAAGTATAGTAGAGTCAAAAACATTCCAAAAACGTGTGAAAGAACTTTTACTCACGAAAGCATACTATAGCTTGAAAGAATATCTCTTGAAGACTGGCTATCAATCAAATCATCTGAGAACAATTCATTCAGGCCAGACTCAACTCCCTACACAGTAGGTTAATGGACTAACACCTATCAGAAAATAACTACTCCACTGGCAAGTACCACGAAGGGCGTTGGATTATATCCGACAGGTGTCAGTGCAGGATTCTTCACAGAAGTTATTCCTGCATATGCTGTTGGCCATACAACTGCTGCAATAGATTTTCAATTATTGGAACACAGAGCAAGGTAGTGTATATCATCAACATAAAGTCGATGATTTCCGATAATTGAAAATCAAATTCCGTCAGAGTATCATTCCTCGAACTAAGCTGAAGCATACAACAAACAACAGGTTTGTCGTCGCCCCATCTGCCTGTGAACGAGGTAACCAACTGCATATGCGAAATTTGCCCAATTCCTTGTACAAGAGGCAAATTCCTCAAAAACAATTGACTCAATCACCAAATGCCACTTGAGTGGCATACGATGAGTCAGAAAAATCTTGTACAAGTGGTACAAGCTTTTCACAGAAGAATACATCAAAAACCGAAGAAAATGTTGAGAAAGTGAAAAGAAATGTTATGGAAAGTTGTCGAATCACTATTAGAGAATTTGCTGAGGATATCAGCATAACGGTTGGCTCATGCCATACAATTTTTGAGCAAAAAAACCGTTGCATGAGCATCGCTCAGACCTTGTTGAATGACGTTAACAGCATCCCAGATTTGCTTAAAAGTCTCATACCTGGTGAAGAATATGGTAATGACATGAAATCAAAGTCCAATCGTTCCAATGGAAGAGCCCAGGAGAGCCAAGATCAAAAAAAGAACGCCAAGTTTAATTAAATGTCCAGGTTTTGCTCACTGTTTTCTTCCATTTCTGTGGCATACAACATCAAGGGTTCTTGTCACATGGTCGTACAGTCAATAAGGAATTTTATCTTGAAGTTATGCGCCACTTGCGATGAGCAGTACGATGAAAATGTCGGTAATTGTGGAAAAACAATTCGTGGCCTTTGCATCACGATAATGCATTTGCTCACTCGTCATTACTCGTTCGTAATTTTTTGTCAAAGAACAACACCATAATCATGCCTTAGCCACCATATTCACCAGATTTGGCTCCTGCGATTGAGAGGACGGCGTTTTGCGACGATTGAAGAGATAAAAGCAGAATCGCTGAGAGAGCTCAAGTACATGCCGAAAAGTGCACATCAGAACTGCTTCGAGGATTGGAAAAAACGCTGGCACATACCATTTAATGAATTTTGTTTATACAGTAGACAAGGGACAATATGTAGTATCACTTACGTTTGATTTCTCAAAGGCTTTTGACTGCCTAAACATTGGTTTCATCTTGGAAAAACTCAGTTTTCTGGGTATCAGGGGCACTATTTTGAAATGGTTTGAATCTTATTTGACGAACAGAAGTATAATTATTAAAATGGAACATCGATTATCAGAGAGGTGTGCTGTTTCTTTAGGCGTACCTCAAGGATCAGTACTGGGACTGTCAATCTTTCTTCTGTTTGTTAACGACCTTACCAACCACATAACTGTTGGAAAATTTACAATGTTTGCAGACGATACCACAGTTACTGTCTGTGGAGATACTCTTGAGGAACTCCAGAGGAATATTAAAACTACTCTTCTTGAAATGGAAGTATGGTGTCAGAAATATCGCCTTATTCTGAACAAGAATAAAACGGTTTATATAAATTTTCATATAAAGAAAAAAATTCCTGAAAATCTTTATAGCAATATGAATCTTAGTGATAGTGCCAAACTACTCGGTACTTGGCTAGACTCTGATCTCAGCTTCTCTTCTCATAGAGACCTTGTTGGTAAACAGTAAATAAAGCAAATTAGGCAATTGTTCAAATGAAACCAATTTTAGACAGGAAATGGGTTGCTGAACCTATACTATGCATATAGCCACTTATTAAATAATATTGCAACATGGGGGCTATCAACTGAGTACAAAAGAGTTTTTATATCTCAAAAAAGACTAATTATACTGATATTCGATTTGGAACATAGAAAATCCTGTAGATCCACTTTTAAAGAGCACCGTATTCTACCATTCCATTCCATATTTATCCTAAAATGCGTAACATTTGTGAAAAATAACTTTGCTGAATTCAACATATTGGGAAGAAATAATAATTACTCTTCAAGAACATTCATTATTGATATACCAAAACATAGGACAGCAACCTTCAAAAAATGAACTCTCTATAACTGTATATCAATTTTACAACAAGCTGCCAAAGCTTCTTAAAGACATTAGCAGCTATGACAATTTCAAAAGCAAAACAAAGAAATATCTTTTAGAAAACTGCTTCTATACTATGGAAGAATTTATGGAAGAATTTACAAGTGGTTTGTGTTAGCAAATATTTATGTACAGATATATGTTTATTTTAATATTTACATTCCTTTTGTGAAGCTATTTGTTGTTATTGTTATTCCTGACATCTCTATATTCTATATACATATATATTTTACTCATTTTTGTTAGTATACCTATTCTGTGACCTGCCATTTGTACTGAGTGTATTCATTACGGTTAATAAATACTACTACTACTATTATATCGGGGTAACAACTTTGAAGGGAACGAAATAGAAATTGATGAATAAAATACACTTTTTTTTAACCTTGTAACATTAGACAGATAGATCATAACATTCATCTTCACTTATTACAAATTTTAGGTTTTCGGAACATGGTCGTATGGTTCAAATAGTTATTATATAGAGCATTCATTCAGAATGGAAATGCTTGAAGAACCTATTATATAGTTAAAATATCCAACGAAAACAATACAATGTGTTACTAGAATACCCTAACAAAATTTTTCGCTTTGATTGAAATAAATTCTACTGTTTTTCTCACTGTCACCTAAAATTCATGTTTTTTCTGTTAGTTTGTAATTACGTTCATTCAAGTCTCACATTAGTAAGTACCCCTTTTTTATACAACTATATTTTTATAATATACAATAATATTGAGAGAGGAGAGGTTAGCTCGACTGGCTAAGTTAAGAAACAGGGTAAGATTGAAGCAGGTATTGAAGTCAGAGACAAAAAATATGAAAGCTTTCGAGACTCCATTCTGTTCATGCTTTCTAGATTTTATTGGCTCTTCTTCAGGAACTCCATAGTACAATGAGATATAATTTAATTACAATTGCAAAACAAGTGAAAGTATTACTTATGAAAGTAGAGGTTATGAATATGAAATCAGCAAAGAAATTAATGTTTTTCTTGATACATTATGAAATCTGAAGCATATAACACTCATGAAGTTTAAACACATGGAAACAACCAAAGTTCATACAGAGAAAATACTCAATTTTATTTCGAGTTGAAACGATAGATAGATAGATAGATAGATCTTTATTTAAAAAATAGGTAACCCTAATATACATATATATCCCAATTAAATCAACGGTGTATATATACAACATTAGACAAACACAAAAAAAAAGAAATACAATGCAGCAATAATATACGAAAATCACAATTTTAAAAATAGAATTAGTAGAATTACAAAAATTGCTTTCAGTACGTTATCTATTTCATCTTAATAAGTTCTTTCAATTGTTTTTTAAACAAATTCAACGATGATGATGTTTTAATGAAGTCTGGTAGTTTATTAAATTCTTGGAAACCTTTGAAAAATAAAGAGTTCATAGTACTGCAATAAGCAGTGCTGCTAATGTGAATGTAATTTTTACCCCGAGTGTTATAAGTGTGAATGTCTCTATTCAATATTATAAATGTATGAAAGTAAACAGGAGCCAGGTTATTCAATATTTTATATACAAAAATCATTGTGAAATAATACAACCTTTTGACTGAGAACCAATTAAGCGTTGCTAACATAGATCTTATGGGGGTGAGACGATTAGTTCTCAGAATTATTCTCATGCCACGATTTTGAAGTTTTTGTAGCATATTCAGCTTAGTAAGATCAAACAAAAACAGGGCTGATGAGCAATAATCAAAATGCGGCTGAATAATTGAATTATATACCGTGATTTTTGTTTCGGTTGATAATTCCTGGGCTATACGAGAGAAAAAATAAAGTTTTTTTGAAATTTTTTTATGAATATAATTGAAATGGGTATTGAAGTTCAGGAAGTTATCCAACTGGAAGCCCAAATACTTGATATTCGATACAATTTCAATTTGTTCATTATTGATGTTTAGGTTAAGGCTATTAATATTAATGGTATCATATCTGTATTTACTTGTGAATATCATAGCCTGACTTTTAGACACATTCAATTTCAATTTATTCAAACTCAAATACTTGCTAATTGAGTGTAAAACATTATTCATTTTTTGAATAGCCGTATCTAGGCAGACGTCACTACAAGCAATTAAGGTATCATCAGCAAAGAGGTTAATGAATTCACATTCCACAAAGAGGTTAATATCATTAATGTATAATATAAACAATAATGGGCCCAAAACACTTCCCTGTGGAATGCCAACATCATTATCTAACTCAGACGAAACTTCAGACTTGAAACGTACCCTTTGGCTACGTTGCTGGAGGTAGTTATTTAGCCATTGGTATACCTTGCCCCTTATCCCATATTGCTTGAGTTTATCCAACAATATTTTACGATCAATGGTTTCGAATGCTCTCTTCAGATCAAGGAACACAGTAATTACATATTTCTTATTATCCAAATGAGTTTTTATATGGCATAAAGTTAATTGTAACGAGAGATGATGGTTCAATTTTAATTGTGTGTGATTTTATATACAGTAGGATGATTCATATGCAAAATTCTAATTTGAACTCAGAAATTTTTTGCTTGCTAAGAAATAATTATTGTTTCATAATCTTTCAGAAAGAAAAATGTTGGAATCTTACCATTTGTTCGTCAATGTTCTCCGAACCACTTCTATTATTATGGGTATGTAACTGACTCCCTCAAGCTGCATTCAACGAGTGTTCCCAGGTGTTTCCACTCAAATTTATCCATAATCCATATCCGTAGCAGACACATGTGGAATGTCAGCACTTCTTATTGGCCGAAACATACAACTGTCCATGCAAGACTGATTTCTGGTCTGAAATGGAAAAAAAAACAATAAAAAAGGGCCCATATTTTCAAAACTGAAATGAATTTATTCATTCAATGAGTCAGGAATCGCTACAGATATTTTTATCGTAGAATTCAGAAGGAGCTCACAAATCTTTAGTATCTTGCTAATCACATACTAAATTCGACAGTCCCTCTAAAGAACAAGAAGAATTCTATCATAATCAAGAATATTTTAGGCAGTCTTGAGCAGTATAATATTTAATTACTGGAGATTCAGTATGCAGATGTCCACTTGGCAATAAGTAAAAGGATTTTCAGGCAAATGAGGCATGAAAAACCTCAACGTTATTGGAAAATTCATCTCAGTGAAATTTCAAATACATGAAATGAAACAAAAGGTAATCGGTACTGAAACAAAAAAAGACTTTGGAACAAAAAGATTTCAGAATAACCTCCACAGAAGACCTCATCCAATTTCGCTATGCCGCAACTGACACTTGCAATCTAAAAGTTTGTCCTCTTTCATGTACGGTTGCTTTCAGTAGAAAGATGAAGAGAATTGTTTAGTCAACAAGTGCGATTCTCAGAGAGTTTATTCATAAATCGATGGATTAACTATGATACAATAAATTGGTGAGGTTAAATTATGAAAAATTGAAAATGAAACTTTCATGTTTTTTACCACTTTTATTTGTAACTAAAGTTTCGTCCTAAAATGACATTTTCAAACTTATACATTAAACTAAAAATGATTGTTTACCTTCATATAACACCACGGTAAGTAATAACAGAGGTACTCAACTCATTTGGGTACCTGAATTTTGTCTGTCTGTGGCAATGTGGATGTGCTAATTTGAAAACTGGTGAGTAAACTAGATCGATTTGATCATTCAACAGGTTGCACCCACAATGCTTATGCTTATGAATTTCTAAGAATTCCAAATAATTGAGTTTGCAACCCTTCTTTGAATAGTGCAAAATTTCTGTATCGTTTAGATTCGACAACTTGTGTTTGCATCCCAAGTAATGGCTTGAAAGGTCTGAAGGACGTTTCATGTTCAGCATACCATTTTGAGAAATTTCGACCACATTGTCTCACATAAACACTATTACACTCTGGACACTTGAGCTTATAAATTCCAGATTTCTTTAACTTGTCCACTTCTTGATTTTTGATTGCATGATCTGGGGGTATATTAATCTGTAAGTGAATTTACGGCTTTGTTTTCTGACTATCTTCTGGATTATGTCTGCGTTGAAACCATTAATATGGCCCATCTGTATAATTATTTTAAATTCCCTAGCTAGATTGTCAGCTGACAAGGGTAGTGAGAATGCTCTGTGCAACACTGAATGGTAGGCTGCTAATTTATGACTGTCTGGATGGAAAGAATTACTTGGGATGGTAATGTCTGCTCTGTTGCAAAGAATATTCTTACTACCTTTGTCTGGCAACAATCCAGCTAGGGAATTTAAAATAATTATACAGATGAGCCACAATAATGGTTTCAACGCAGATATAATCCAGAAGTTAGTCAGAAAACAAAGCCGTAAATTCAGAAATCAAGAAGTGGAAAAATTAAAGAAATCTGCAGTTTATAAGCTCAAGTGTGCTCAATGAAAGGTCGTTCAGACTAAACGATATGGAAATTTTGCACTATGCAAGGAAGGGTTGCAAACTCAATTATTTGGAATCCTTGGAAATTCATAACCATAGGCATTGCACGTTCAACCTATTAAATGTTCAAATCCATCTAGTTTACTCACCAGTTTTCAAATTAGCTCATCCACATCGTCACAGGTAAAAAAAATTCAGGTACTCAATTAAGTTAAGTACCTCTATTATTGCCTAGAGTAGTGTTATATAAGGGTTAATGTAATTTATCATTTTTAGTTTAATGTATAAGTTTGAAAATCTCCTTATCGGACAAAACTGTAGTAATGTCAGTTACAAAAAACATATAAAGTTTCATTTTTCATGATGATTCACTACCATGTGGTAAAGGCTACATCCATCAACTTATTTTAAGGTTAAATCATTTACTTAGCTTTCAGTGTTGTAGCATTGAATATGAAATATATAAATACAGAATACTTCATGGGTTGCCCTTACATAAGTTAACCCTTCGTTAGTGTTTAGGGGTATACTATACCCCAGAACTGCAAGTCACAGCTCTCAAATCAAAACGAATTTATCTACCGACTTCTGGTGCTTAGTAGCTGTAGTTGAAACATATTCTTTCAGGTACTACACACCCTCATCTCTGTCCAACGTCTCAGTTGTAAGCGAGACATCTTAGAAGTCAGTCAGGGTACGACATACCCCGGAACGCTTTTAATGTAACTATTTGTGTTATCAAGTTTGGAGGTGAATTTCTCATTTGAAATAATATTCTGCAAAATATTGTTGATTATTTTCATGAATATTTCAGGAGTTTCGCTAAAATTGTGAAATGTCTTACGAAAAAGAACAAAAAAAGACTCAAACGTTTATGGGAAGTGTTTGGCGCCAGTTCTGATGATATGAGTCATTTATTGATAGTAATTCTGAAGGTGAAGATGAAGGAGTGCTAGAAGAAGTCGGAGTCGCACAAATAGGCGAAGAACATGCTGCTGGAGAAGAAACAGAACATGCAGGGGAGGAAAATACAATTTCTGAAACGGATGACTCACGAAATGATGCAGATTCAAATCCAAGTGATTACAGGTATTTTTTAGACAAAAACAAGTCAAAATGGACGAAATTCCCAATCAGAAAAAACGTTAGAACAAGATCTGAAAACATTATAATCCACTAACCTGGCGTGAAAGGAATTGCGCTGCAGAAAAAGACCGCTATTGACTGTTGGCTCTTATTTTTCACCGAAGAAATGCTTGATGACATAGTTCGATATACGAATGTCAAATTAGCCACTAAGGCCCCTAAATATAATACACACCATCAGTATTTAGTGAAAGAGACCAATAAAATTGAAATTAAGGCCGTTATGGGGTTGCTTTATTTGACTGGGTTATATAAAGTACACCGACAAAACATGTCAGATCTTTGGACTACTGATGGAAGTGGTATTGAATTGTAAATGTATGTAAAATATGTTAAAGTTGAAAGTTGCTTAGAATTAAAAGTTATGTTCAGATACGAAGTCATGGCTTGCTATTCGAATTTTTTTTCTTTTGGAAAATTTTGAATTACTCCCATATGATACATATTTTTACTATTTTGATTTAATATTAATTTGAAGTAGCCACAATCAAATCAGTTTGGAGTATTTTTTATCAAATTAAAGTGTATTTGTAAAATTTACTTAGATTTGTATTTTTTTAGGTGACCGTCAACTTCATGTTTGTTGCAATAATATTTAACAGAACTCTAGAATAATACAAATACTCTTTTTAACGAGGCAAATACTTACTAACTAAATGTTCATATGAATAAACTGTCAATAAAAGTATAAAATTTCATTTATTCTGACAACAATTCCTCAACTAGAACATATATTAAAAAACAATCCAAAATCTATCTCGGATAGACATGAACAAAAAACACATACGCCCTAAAACAATACGCCCTAAAACAATAGTGTAGCTTCTTAAAACTTGCCTGTAAAACGTTTTCATATTTGCCCTTAATTAAAAATGCCTCACCCAGCATTATTAACGTTAACTGAAAAGGCAGAATTAGTTTTAATCTGTGGTGATGGTTGTAAAACAATGCGCAAAACTGTAAATATTTTCATCGAGCGGCATCCAGACAAATAAATTTGCTATTCAAGTGTAAGTAGAATTTTAAAGAATTTCAAACAGACCGGCTCACTAGAATATAAACATAATATGGAGCGTACGAAACCTGTATGCACAGAAGAAAACCAGCTTGACCTACTTCAAGCAGTAGTAGAAAATCCTAGAAGGTCCACCCAAGAAATTAGTGATTATACCGGTATAAAAAAATCTCTGTGAAGCGTATTCTCAAGAAACATAAGTACCATGCTTACAAACCTACATTCATTTGTACATTTCAAGAAAGAGACTATGATTTGAGATATGATTTTTCCATCAGGATTCAGAGTGAAATAGAAGAACGAGATTTTCATCGATGTATTCTGTTTGGAGATGAATCTACTTTTACAACAAATGGGGTTCTATCATCACAAAATTGCAGATGGTGGTCAGATGTCAACCCAAATTTTATTATTGACAACAAAAATCAATACTATCAGAAAACAAACGTTTGTGTGTTATATTAAATGATAAATTACTAGGTCCGTTTTTTTTTGCGAGAATTTGAATGGTGACAGGCACTTGAACTTTTTGGAAACTGGAATAGGAGAGTTTTTGGATGATATGGTATTAAAAGAACGGCAAAAGTTATGGTTCCAACATGACAGTTGTTCTGCCCATTCTACTAGAAATGTTTCTCAGTGGCTGAATAGGACATTTCGTAATAAATGGTTAGGACGACATACTGATCCTCGATGGCCTCCTCGTTCTCCAGACCTTACACCTCTAGATTATTTCTTATGGGGATACTTAAAACAAAAAGTCTACAGAGATCGCCCCTTTAATAATGTTGATGAGCTTGAAACTTCAATACTAGTTCATTACACAAATATTCCCGCTAATGTGTTGCGATCTACAATAAACGAATTTTATGAGCGAACAATTAGATGCAGCAAAAGAGAAGGTGAACATACAGAAACGCTTCAATAATTTTTATTGTTACCTACTGTATTTTTCTGGACTATCGCTAATTGGTTCTTTTTTGTTCATGGCTATCTGCAATAGATTTTGATAGTTTATTCATATGAACATTATACCTAGTAAAGTATTTGCCTAGTTAAAAAGAGTATTTGTTTTATTCTAGAATTCTGTTAAATATCGTTGCAACAAACATGAAGTTGACAGTCACCTAAAAAAATACAAATCCAAGTAAATTTTACAAATACACTTTAATTTGATAAAAAATACTCCAAACTGATTTGATTGTGGCTACTTCAAATAAATATTAAATCAAAATAGTAAAAATATGTATCATACAGGGGTAATTCAAAATTTTCCAAAAGAAAAAAATTCGAATAGCAGGCCATGACTTCGTATCTTAACATAACTCTTAATTCTAAACAACTTTTCTCTTCAATATATTTCTATATTTTTTGAAATAAGGGTACTTCACTGTTGAACGAACTTTATATTTTTTGGCCTATCCTGTATGGTGTTAATCATAAAGCCATTTCAGGTACACTTGGTATAGTTTTGGAACATGCACCAACTTTTGTCAAGAATAAAATTTTCTGAGAAATCGATAATAAAAAAGTTTCCCATTTGTTGCACACTTAGTGGACCACACTGTATAAATATCAGAGTAAGAAAGAATGAACTTATAGTACTTAATTCACTAAATAAAAAGCTACTGCATGAGCGAAACATGTGATATATTATTTATATAAAGTTTTTGGAGATCAAATCGTAAAGGGTGGTTTATGAAAAAAGCGATTAGCGAGTTTTCATCATGAGAAATGAGTGTCTGAAATAGTCAATTTGTTTACTTTTGGATGCTCGTATCTCCAAAAGCAGACTGAAACGCTGTGTTTTGACTTCAAATTATGTGCCAAAAATACACAAGTCCCATAATCCTGAAATAGTCAATTTGTTTACTTTTGGATGCTCGTATCTCCAAAAGCAGACTGAAACTCTGTGTTTTGACTTCAAATTATGTGCCAAAAATACACAAGTCCCATAATTTTTTTTACAACTGAAACTTGTGAAATAGAAAAATCAACATACCATGTGAAGATCTTCCATCTGAATCATGGTGTGGTAAGAGTCTATAGAACAATTTTCAATTTCTACTGAAGATTAACTTTTTGCTTCATAGAATAGGATATTTATTTGATGATATCCTTTGACCTTACAGTTTTAATACCCATTATGGTACCTTGAAAAAAAACTTCTATACATTTCAGAAAATAATTGCTGCAAGGATATACTTACCATTTTAGTATTGACTGTCAACATCGCGACGTAAAACCAAGAGAAGTGGAAAAATATAAAATAAAAATTTGCTTAAAATATAAAATGCGGCCATAATGGTTTTCAGCAGATTACACAATGGCACCCGACACCAGTGTTGCCAATGGGAATGGCACAAGGCACAAAATAGTTAAATACGTGGGACAAAAGAATGGTCGGTATTTTTTCTTCTTCTTCTTCTTATGGCTCTGCCTTTTCGGCAATTTGCCAGTCATCACCCAACTGGGTCCGTATTTGATGAACGGTATTTTAGAGTGCAATTTAATGATTCTGTACCGTCAGTAGGTGGTATCGCAGAATATCCCATCGAGTCGCGTCGCCTCTTCGCGTCAGTATACGGTATATACCGTGCGTTCCACTAAGCGCTCACAACGATCAAAATGCTCCTATAACAATTCCACATAATGAACGCGGTTGTTGTGGTCGCCTCGAGAACGTCACTAATGACGTCATTACTTCAGCTCACGGCAAGCTCAGAACGTACCCATCTGAAGAGGTGGGTCGAAGTGGACGTTGAGAATATTTCGGCGCAATTTTTGAAATATATAATAAATGTTTTCTGTCATTCATAATTCATTTCTAAATCTTCAACTCATTCCATTTTTTAATCTCATAAGTAATCAATGGAATAATTACTTACACATAATGAAGTAAATTTAAGATTAGCATAAATTTAGAGTATAATCTAAGTGTGCTCTATTAGACATAACATTTCCAAAATTTATATTCTATTATGTGATAGAAAATCAAGTACCACCTTAAATGACTTGTGAATTTTTCATTTGACTAATGATGAAATACATTCTCATAATTACTGATACGTGGCCTGAGTTTCCGATTTTCACGATTATACTTTTGTCAAGTCGCATTTCACTCTCCATCTGAACTAGATGAACGCTCTGGAGTACTATTGCGATGCATCTACAAATCTCCAATTGCCCTATAAGACATTTTGATTACATCAAACTGAATTTGTTCAATAATTTATGCTTCTTTTTTAACATGAATAAAGTCAGTTTTGCAATTATCGAAACCTTTTGTTGAGGTTTACGTATCATCATTTACTTCAAAAATGAATTAAAAGATTATTATATGTAATAAGAAGTTCAAGAAATTCAATTCAAGAATCGAAATTGTAGAACTATCTCTTAAAGATAAAATAACAAAACTCTTTCATTACCGAAAATGATTTCATGAAAATAAATCACGTAAAATACACTTCTTGCTAAAACAAATATACAATTTTTGCTAAAGTTAATGGAAATCTAGTTAAGAATATTCTTGAAAAAAAAACAAGGAAAATTGTTCATCAATTGGCAGAATTCAAATGCCTATTAACACAGTGTTACAAATGTTTTCGCTTCAATCACTCTTCAAGAAACTGTAGAAATTCAACAATTTGCTCTGGATGTGGCGATTGTCATGAAGAAAAAATTGTTCTGGTTCTATAATAAAATGTGCAAATTGTGAAATTTTGGATTTAAATTTTAAAACCAAACACTATGTTGACTATGTAGCTATATACCGTTGTCCATCGATCAAGTCTCAAGATAGCAAGTACTTTTCCCAAATTGATAATAGTTATTCATCAAATTTAACCGAAACTCTGAAGAATGGATAAACCTAATATAAAAGCATTTGAATACCAATCAATTTTTGAATACCATAGCAGAATAACTGCTGATTTCAAAATTCCTTATTCAAATGGCCTATCAATGAACAATAAAATGTATGAAATAGAAATTATCAATAAAGTAGTTCAAGCAAATGTGATAATAATCTCCGAAACATGGAAGAGTGA
Source organism: Leptinotarsa decemlineata (assembly GCF_025532065.1). Classification (NCBI taxonomy): domain Eukaryota; kingdom Metazoa; phylum Arthropoda; class Insecta; order Coleoptera; family Chrysomelidae; genus Leptinotarsa; species Leptinotarsa decemlineata. Next base: position 1,670,606 of record NW_027412614.1, read on the forward strand.
AGGCGAAGAACTCTTCTCTAATTTCAAGAATTTCAATTCTATTTATTCCTCAAGGCTGAAACGTGGGGGTGGTATAGGAATATTTTTGAAAGAAAATATGGATTACGAAATTGTCAAAAAAGATCCTGAAAATTCATACATACAAGATACTTGTGAAAGTTTCAACAAATATTTTGTTACTGTTGATACAAATTTATCATCTAGTATTCCTATTCCTACAAAAGATAATCCAGCATTTCAATAAAAATCATCGTCAAAGCCTACCGAATCAGAAGATATAGAAGAAATAATTAATATGTTCGATTCGAGAAAAGCTCCAGAATTCGATGGAATTACCATAAAAATTGGTGAAAATGTTAAATTAGAATTAGCACCACTGTTGAGTAAATTGATAAATACTTCTTTTTCAACAGGTTTGATGACAAAAACCGGGTCCATCTTCCTTACTAAAGAAACAAGAAAATTCTGCATGACGTTTTCTTTGATGGGATATTCGAACATCAGAATGAAGTAGATTCCATTGTTTTAACCGCGATGCTTTACTTTTTGGTAGATCTTCAGAGTTGATGAGGTGTGATATGTTTGGTTCAGATTCAAAAATCGGAATATTTGGATATAGATGAACACTGTGATTGATGGCTGTCTTGAAAGAGTAGTTGATATACATATACATATATATATATATATATATATATATATATATATATATATATATATATATATATATATATATATATATATATATAGAAGAGTAGTTTTTATGGGGATTCGATCTGATTAGACTAAATATTACTCTTTTTAGCTGCCCGAGCTTTCGCTAATGTTTATTAGTTTTATCGAGGGCTGTAATATAAGAAGGACATTTACAAATTCTGAGAGAAACTTTGAATCTTTAAAGGATAGTATGACCATTACAATGTCCAAAGCATCAGACTGGTTCACTTCAGAACGGCTGCTGGTAGCAAAACTGAATCAATGATTTTCTCCACCTATCACCTATATATATATATATATATATATATATATATATATATATATATATATATATATATATATATATATATATATATATAGAAGAGTAGTTTTTATGGGGATTCGATCTGATTAGACTAAATATTACTCTTTTTAGCTGCCCGAGCTTTCGCTAATGTTTATTAGTTTTATCGAGGGCTGTAATATAAGAAGGACATAATATATATATATATATATATATATATATATATATATATATATATATATATATATATATATATATATATATATATATATATATATATATATATATATAAATATATATATATATTTATTTTGAATGATGCAACTAATTTCCTTCATTTTGAGTATTTCAATATTGAATTCTACAAAAAGGATTTGAAGCTTTATATCTTCTACTAAGTATCTGCGAGCGCTTTCGACAGTTGGTAGTACTGTCATCTTCTGGCACTCCTCAAACTGAACTGGTCATCCTGTTGTCTGTCTCTTTAAACGGTCAGAGCGTCTTAACTCAGGTATTTCAGGTACTTTAGGTAAATTTGCCTGTATTTGTTCTGCATCAGGTACTCTTCTTCGTGTTAGATCTTCTCTAGGAATGTGTATGGTTTTGTTTAATATATTGAATGTGAGATCTTGTTGTGTTTTCATTTGTACTTGTTCCTGGATAAGTGATTTATGACTGATGGATTTATGGATGTTCAAGTTTTCCCAAATGTCCATGCGGTTTCCCTTGTTGATTTGTTTTATTAGTTTTATGTTCTCTGGTGGGGGAAATTATGTTTGTTTTGTATGGCGTGTGTTGCAAGGTTTGATTTATATACTGTTGGATTTATGTATGCCTTTTTGTGCTCATTGTACCTTTAGATCAGTTTTTTCTTGGTTTGGCAGATATAGAATTTGTTGCAGTCCGAGCATAATAATGGATGAAACAGCATACCTGTGCTTATGTGAGGATATTTAATTTGAAAATTTCAATTTCGAAAGAAATATATATATATATATATATATATATATATATATATATATATATATATATATATATATATATATATATATATATATATATTGGTGTGACACCCAAGTCAACTTGCCAAGTTTTTTATGTCAGTGTTGGTGTTGATTTCAATTTAAGAGCCACCGGTAGACAGCTGTTTCAGCCTATTGGGCATCGTCAGTACCGGGCAGGAGGTCCTCGATTGAAGACAAAATTAGAAAAACCAAGGAAGTACTTGATAAAAATAGCTGCGTAAACGCAAGCGAAACATTAGTGGAACCTCCTATTGGTGTGACACCCAAGTCAACTTGCCAAGTTTTTTATGTCAGTGTTGGTGGTTTGACCAATCAACCGACAACTGCGGTAGTAGAAATTTGGGAAGCTAACCTGAAATGCCATCGGAAAACGAATCCACATGTTTCTAGAAATGATATGAAATCTAGAAAGGTTAATGCAGTCAAGCTGCTGGAAAATAATTCCATGAAAATCAAAAAATGAATAGATAAGTACTTTTTGATCATCCCCATATTGATTTCAATTTAAGAGCCACCGGTAGACAGCTGTTTCAGCCTATTGGGCATCGTCAGTACCGGGCAGGCGGTCCTCGATTGAAGACAAAATTAGAAAAACCAAGGAAGTACTTGATAAAAATAGCTGCGTAAACGCAAGCGAAACATTAGTGGAACCTCCTATTGGTGTGACACCTAAGTCAACTTGCCAAGTTTTTTATGTCAGTGTTGGTGGTTTGACCAATCAATCGACAACTGCGGTAGTAGAAATTTGGGAAGCTAACCTGAAATGCCATCGGAAAACGAATCCACATGTTTCTAGAAATGATATGAAATCTAGAAAGGTTAATGCAGTCAAGCTGCTGGAAAATAATTCCATGAAAATCAAAAAATTAATAGATAAGTACTTTTTGATCATCCCCATATTGATTTCAATTTAAGAGCCACCGGTAGACAGCTGTTTCAGCCTATTGGGCATCGTCAGTACCGGGCAGGCGGTCCTCGATTGAAGACAAAATTAGAAAAACCAAGGAAGTACTTGATAAAAATAGCTGCGTAAACGCAAGCGAAACATTAGTGGAACCTCCTATTGGTGTGACAGCCAAGTCAACTTGCCAAGTTTTTTATGTCAGTGTTGGTGGTTTGACCAATCAACCGACAACTGCGGTAGTAGAAATTTGGGAAGCTAACCTGAAATGCCATCGGAAAACGAATCCACATGTTTCTAGAAATGATATGAAATCTAGAAAGGTTAATGCAGTCAAGCTGCTGGAAAATAATTCCATGAAAATCAAAAAATGAATAGATAAGTACTTTTTGATCATCCCCATATTGATTTCAATTTAAGAGCCACCGGTAGACAGCTGTTTCAGCCTATTGGGCATCGTCAGTACCGGGCAGGCGGTCCTCGATTGAAGACAAAATGAGAAAAACCAAGAAAGTACTTGATAAAAATTAGGTTATTTACCATACATCCTATAATATATGTTATGTTTTACTGAGTGGGTCTATTCGACCCTCCACCGCAACCCGGTTGAGGGTCGAATAGACCTGTATATATATATATATATATATATATATATATATATATATATATATATATATATATACAAAGACAATATGTGATGAATATATTAGAATAAAAAGTATACCAACCAATTATGCTATATTACCCTAGTCACATTATATAAATTTTATACAAACCTTATTATTATTTTTACATTCTGTCAACATATATTGGTTTATGTCCTTGTTTTATTTCTTTTTATATTATTTGTCTTGTGCCGTATTCTAGAAAATATACTCATTGTTACCATAAACAGGCACCCTGTATTAAGTTTACACGAATCTTATTATTATTATTGTTTTATTTATATTTTCTGTCAACTCATAACGTCATGTCTTTTCAAATTATTATTTTTTATTTTTAGGTTACATTCTATTTGTCTTGTAGCGTACTTTATAAATTATACTACCTTGTTACACAATTACGAAACAAGTGCAATAGCGCTTATCGTTCAAGTCTTTATTCCCACTCTATCATGTAGTTCATTTATTTATATTCTGTACTCTTATGGTGAATAAAGTTTTTTATTATTATTATATATATATATATATATATATATATATATATATATATATACATATATTTATATAGATAGAGATTTTATCGAGTGTGTATGATACAAATCAAGAATGAAATAATTCGTGAACACAATACGTGTTGTGTCCACGAATTATTCATATGATATATATATATATATATATATATATATATATATATATATATATATATATATATAGCTACAGAGGTTTGTAGAGTATTTTATGAGAGACATCCAGATCGTCCAAGTATTAGCTGCGGTACGGTAAATAAAATAAATAAAATATTCAATGAAACTGGTGCAGTATCAAAAATGATGTTAAAAAGTAATCCTGTACAAAGACGAAACAGGAATGACAGGAATGATTAAATCGTTTTAGATTATTTCGGAAATAATCCTAATGCCAATATAAGGAATGCCACTTTAGATTTGAATATTCCACGAGAAACTATTCGGAGATGTTACGGAAAAACAGAAACAGAACTAGAAGTATGCAGCCCTCCCCATTTGAATTTGTGAATTTTGACAACTAGTTTGGGATCCATTGATATTTAGAGCAATTCGCAAGTAGTGTTTTTGGATCAATAGTTGGTTATTTTGATATGTTACATTGACTGTATCGTTGTTTATTTTAGAATTTGTTTGTCAAAATGCGTCAGTTCACTTGAAATGGTTTAACAAAATGAAACCGGTCACAACAAATGTTAATCTTGTGAAAATTAGACAAAAGCTATTTTCTTTGTCCTATATTCAATATGAATTTCTACTAATTAAGTAGCTCATCATTCGAAGAAGTTGAAGTTTTAAATTAGAGCAACGCTTATTGAGTAATTGGAATATTTCTAATAGTTATTAATAATAATTTCATGCAGCTGTAAATCAACGCCCCCGTCTCGATCAAGATACTTTGCTACCTCTGTTATTTCTTCATGAAAATAATGAAAGCAGAATCGTGTTCAAGTGGATATAATTCACTACAGAAATTGTACAAAGAATACTATTCTACAATATGCCGATGATATGAAAAACAAATATTTATTTTGCAGAAGACTTATTGAGGAAATCGATCATCGAATCAGAGAAGATAGAATAACACAAAATATTCAAAACACTAAACACAAAATAGTTAAATAGGCACGACTCTGAGCACCATTAGTGGCGTAACTTCCAAGTCGTATTTTATATATATTGGCTGAAAAAATTTGTTTCAAAATATCGGGTCTTATTTTTAGATAAGTGTGGAACTCGGTATATAATTTATTCAAATTTATCTTCGTAATCAAAATAGCTTTCATTACTGCGAGACTTAACTATTTTATCATTTGTCCATATTTTGTTCATTTGAGAAAAAACTCTTTTCGACAGGTTCGTTACTTCCTGACAGATACATAACTCACTCAATAATTGTAGGAAAGTTTGTTACATGAAGATTAGAAATGAAGTTGCAAATAAGTGAAAACTTGTCAAAGACTTTCATATAGTAGCTGCTGCTAATAAACCATTGCGTGATCAGTAAATCCAGCACTTTCTGAACCTCTTTCCACGTAGGCACTTTTGTTGAATTTGCCCATTCACAAACTTCTAGTTCTGTGTTGAATTAACCTTTTTCCTGAAGTACGAAACATCACTCACTCGCAGCGCTAGTAGTTCGGTAGGGAGAAACATTGCCCAATCCTCATATAAACATATGGTAATTTACAATTAAAAAATAATGTTTTTAACAGGAGAAGATGTTCCTGGAGCAAAACTAAAATTTGCAACTGTAAAGGATAACAATGTTGTACCAAAAAAAAGTTGGCTTGCATGCCGTAATTCAAAAGTAACTGAAAAATAGGTGCATTATTAGACAGGTGACAGGTTAGTATACAGACTCTAGTAAAAGAGTAGCGGTAGATTCAAACTGTAATAAATGAAATTAAAAATAATTATGAGTTTCAGATTTATTTCCGAGTGAAATATGAATCAAATATAGATGGTAATGAAATAAATTCAATTAAATATAATAAATGAATATGATTATAAATTATAATAAATTATATAATGATAAACGATTGAGGTTATATCTCATTTTAATTGATGGTAAATAATTAACTATGAAAAATTTACTAATCATTTCATGTTTAGAGCATACATATGAATATTTATTTATTTTTTGCACTGTTAAATCCACTCCCCTCGGAGTATGTATCCATTTCTTACATCTAACCTAATTGATATGAGATTTTATAAATGGTATAAAAAACACATTTTCTTTCGGATATCGGTTATCAGACGTACAATTCGAAAAACAGCAATGCTTTGTTGGCATTATAGTAGCACAAAATAATTTTTTATATCAGATTTATTTTTTTGTAATAATAAATTAATATTACGTAAATAACACTGTTTCACATGTGAATAGTTTATGTTTGTCCCTACTACTAGTGCTGCCTCTCGTGACACGTTCGCTGTACTATTCTCAGGAGAAAGGCTCATTGATAGCAATGCTCCAAGTATTCTTCACTTGTTTCATTAAACTCGGCCACTGCAGTTTCTACTTTCCAGGTTATCTCAGAGACGATTTATTTCCTTGGCAAACTCTATGGCCGAGACATTTTGCCTTTCGAAAAACGTCTTAAAGATATAACGGCATTTGTCAATAATCAGAAAATGATTTTTCAATGACTGACATTTTTTTGAAACTTTTCAAAAGCACCGGCATTGACGCCAGCCACGTTGTTTTACTGTAGCCAAGCAGTTTGTGATACTCTGTATCGGTAGAAATACTATAATAGGGGAGCCCAATCGGGGATTTCTAGATTTATTAAAGCGCGGCAGATTAATATACAGGGGGATACCTTGTACCCGGTTAAGTACCTCCACCAAATATGAGCCCCATATATAAGGCCGCCTGTGAGGGATAAAGGATCAGATTAGTAAAAAAATGATCATCCGAAATTCTCGAGCGCGTCAGATTAAGGTAGGGTGAGTCAATTATCTGTTAAAAAGTGTATATTCTAGTAATCTGACACTTTCATTTGTAACTAACGTTACTGCAGTTTTGTATAAGTTTGAAAATGTCCTTCTGTATTGTAAGTATGAAAATGTCCGTATAGGACGAAACTGCAGTAACGTTAGTAACAAATAAAAGTGTTGAAAAACATAGAAAGTTTCATTTCTCTTTTCTTCATTAATTAATCAATTGATTATGAAAAATTAAAATTTTTTTGAGCATTTAAAAAAAATTATTTTCTTATAAATACAAGTATTCTACTTAAAAAACATACACTCATTTATTTGCATGCTATTTCCTGAGCTTTTCAATTGATTAAGTTCAATGAATAAAAAAAAATAAAAAAAATGTAGTTCTTGTCAGATTAAGCTAATCCCTCTAGATAATCGTCAGATTATGACACAGCATATCTAAAACATAAAGATGAACCATATAAATCTTAATTTGACGCGCTTGAGTATTTCAAAATTGCGATTTTTTTGCACATTATAATAATGGCCGCGAGTTTTTGTCAGATCGAAATCGTCAGATTATTGAATGAGAGCTTTTTTTTGTTACACTCAACACCCCCTTAGAAAATCTGACGCGCTCGATTGAATTTTTTTTCTTTTCACTTTTAACCCTTACATATAACCATCATCATGCAAACGATCAGATTAACATACCAACATTATTAAAAATACGTAGGATATTGACACTATTAATATCTGACGCGCTGGAGTATGTCCATATAACAGTATTTTTTACATATTTAAAAATCTATAGCCGCTTCCCCCACCGATGAAAAGGTATATATTATATAACATTTTTTTCTTCTTATCATCTAAGCTTTGCAACCTAATACGTCTCAATGACGCTCGAGTAAATCCCCATTTTGCATCGTGGGTTCCCCTGCTACTATAAAATAGTTTAAATTTCCATTGCTCATTATCGACCATCTAATGAAGTAATAGTAATTTCAAAAATTCATTTTGAAAAATGAGGAGAAATTATTTCTATAACAATAGGTATAAATCTGTGGTTAGCACCACAAATTTCAGAGCATTGACCCAAAAATATTCCGGAATGATTAGGTATAAATCTACTTTTATTCAATCGCCCAGGTGTTGCATCAATTTTTACATCTATTGAAGGAATTGGTCATAAGTGAATAACATCTGTGGCAGTCACTAATATTCGAATTTGGGAATTAAGTGTTACAATTACTCCATTATCAACACCTGAAAGATGAAAATTAAATGTATTCAATCCTTCAGTTGGGAGAATCAAATTCAATATTTTTAAAATCATAGTATTCGTAAGATCAGTATTAATTTCATCTAACATATAAATTGAACGTAAAGAAGAAATAGCAATAAAAATTGAAGTGATTGTTGGTAAAATATTTCAAATAATTTCATTAGTTTATCCTTCTAATGAATATCAATGGGAGAATTTATTTAAAAATAATCTTAATATTAATTGACCTACTAATAGTGTAATAATAATTAAAATTTTCAATATATGATCATGGAAAAAAGTTAACTATTCTATTAAGAAGGAAGCTCTATCTTGAAGTATTATAGTGTTCCAAGCCATCATTTATAAAGAAGGTTAATATTTATAAATGGGGTTTAAATCCAGTTCACTAATCTGCCATACTGAAATTTAGAAGTAAAGTAAGGTTACGCTGAGTAACCATGTTCGGCAGGAGTGAAACCAATCTTCTTAGATTATAGGCTCCTGAATTTTTTCGTTGGATGGTGAATGATTCTCATAAAATATATAGGAAGAAAATCACTCTTACTAAGGAAATTGAAGATCCAATATATGAAATAATATTTCATGTTTATACTAACTCAAATCCTCAGAAAATTCTAAGAATTCTTGTACAAATTGATAATCCGACTAGAGTGAACCTATTTGATGAAATGATTCAAAAATCAAATTTTGAGGGAATAAATGAAAAAGATTTATTTTGAAAAAAAACTTATGTTGAAAAAGTTATTCGAATATAAAAAAATAATAAAATTAAGATAGAAATGATTAGAATGATAGTTACTAAAAAAAATCTTTCTCAATTAAACTATTAGAAATTATTCATTCAGGTAAAAATCCTAGGCAGTGGACCTGCTGAATTGAAAAAAAAATTAAAATAAAGAATAATTTTCCTAATATATATTGATTTATAGATTTGAATAATTGGTTTAGGTAAAAAAATTGTATAATTTTGAATATAATAATAATATTTAATAAAATTAGAAAGTAAACACAAAAATATCAAAATAAAATTATTTTTAGGTATGAAATTCTAATTTGTGCTGATTTATTGAAATAAATAAGTGGTTTAGGTAAAAAATTAGTATAATTTCAAATAAAAAATAATATTTATTGAAATTAATATCAATAATAATATTAATAGGAGAAAATGCCTATAATTTTTCGTAATTTAATTTGATTTAATCCTAAAATTCCTCCAACAACAGAAATAATAATAAAAACTGAAAAATCAATTCTATTAAGGCTGTTCTTTAAAATAACTATAGAACTCAATTTTTACCAAGTCAATAAAGTAAATGCTATTTTTCAATTAAAATCTTCTGTAACATCGGGGAATCAAAAATAGAACGGGGCTATTCCAATTTTTAATACAAGACTTGAATTTAATATAAAATTTATGAAAAAATAAAAATTTATGAAGATAAATTCGTATAAATTATTTATTATTGGAAATGAAAATAAAAGAAATATAGATGGCGATCTTTGTGTAATGAGATATTGTATTACCGATTTAGAGGAGAATAATCTTTGTGGGGATTTCAATAAGGTGATGATTGAAAGAAAATTGATTTCCAAACCAATTCATTTTCCAAATCAGGAATATGAAGAAACAATAATTAGAGAGCCAAAAATTGGAAAAGAAAAAATTTAAATATATTAGTAATTATAAAGAAAATGAGTTGATTCTTTATAAAGGGGGTATGAGCCCAGTAGCTTAATTAGCTTATCTTTATTACATTTGTACAATGTACACAAATTTTTGATATTTGTAGAAATGTAATATACCATTGAAAGTAATCTTGCATCGAGCATTTTTTGGTCTTTCAATATTTATTAATAAAACTCTAATGATCATAGCACATAGCGAAGAAAAATTACAAAAAAAATTGGATATATGGAATGAAGTATTGATGGATTACGAAATGACGATGAATAAAAACAAAACACAGGTAATGATAATAGGCGAAAATAGAAAAAAAAAATGCAAATAGAAATAGATGGAACAAGAATAGAATAAGTAACATCGTACAAATATTTTGGAGTTATATTCGATGAGAAGGGAACACGAGATGCAGATATCAACAACAGAATTGGGAAAACATTGAAACTTTATTACGCCATGAATGAACAATTCATTAACACAAAAGAGATAACACGCAAAACTGAATTGAAATCATTTGAATCCATATACCGACCAGTGTTGATATACGGTAACACTAACTAAAAAAGTTTGAGAAGCGAAAATCCAGAAGAAGAAGGGTAGACCAAGAAAAACATGGAATAAGACAATATGGCACATATTGGAAAAAAGAGGAGTAACATGGACAGAAGTGAAACATTTAAGTACTAACAGAAAAGAATGGAAATTATTTTGTAAAATTAGTTGTTAAGAAAGGTGTAATTTTTGTTGGATATAACTCACCCCACACCGTTGTATGGTAAAAGAGACATTAGAAAAACTCTATGGTATTTTTTACGAAGTTTTAGCGCATACAATTTTTTCTGGCAGTTTTTTCAGTATTTTTTAGCATCAGAAAAAGTTTTATGAAAAGAAAAACGCAAACAATTACATTATATGAAATTATAGAAATCACATTCAATATTAAAGTATGTACTGAAAATTATAATAATTTATATAATAATAAAAAGGATGTATATATTTCAATCTGTATATGGAAGATCTATATGATATATACTACATATATACTGTTAAAAAAAGAGGGGGTTATATTGCAATATACGATCTTATAGGTTGGTATAGGGGCTCGAAATGGTATCCGAAGGCTTAGTTGGAGAAAAATAAAAAAGAGGGTATATGGAAACTTAATAAACATGAGTGATTTTCCAGGTATTTGCTTAGAAAGCTGCCAGACAGGGGAATGGCCCTATCTTAGCCCATAAATTTATGAGGTTATTAGCTTCACTACCCGAAATTGGAATGTCGCTTACCCGGTCGGAGAAAGTTGAGAAACCCATCAAAATGTATTAATCTTGGCAATAGTATTTCTATTACCTAGACGAGAGAGGGTACATCAAAGGATGCATTCGACAATTAGCCATCAATACAGTGGTCAACTTGCCTCGACTTGTAAGAGAGAAACAAAATAATTGTTGTGATAAATTTTGTAGATATAATTTGGACCAATTTTCTCAAGGTAAGTGCTATCTTCCAAAATTTATTACATAGCTCATGACAAAGTGATTCGTGATCAAATTGTATTGCGGCATAAAGTAGTTTTTCATGATTAGGAAGAGATGGTGAAAAGAAGAATAAGTAACCTTTTATTTTTTCCAAAATATGGGTTTTTCAGAACACGTTAAATCATCTTTGAGTGATTTTCAATTGATTTATTTTAGTAACAGATGTAGCGAACTTCATTAACGTGAAGTTGGGTATAGTATCAGCAAATTAACCGAAATATTTTTATGCTCCAACCGATAATTTTTCAAAATTGTTGAATTCTAAGATCAGAGAGCTAGCAAATATCACACCATCATTTAACACATCACACCACCATATTATTTAACAACAATAATGACAATAAATTAGTATCTTTTGATGTAAAAAACATGTTTCCAAATATTCAAACAAACGAATGTCTTCCTCTGCTGAAAGACATAATAGATAAACAGAATACTAATCCATATATCACTGAAGAACTATACAAAACCTCTTTGAAATTTGTCTCAAACAAAATTATTTCGAATACAATAAAAACTTTTACCTGCAAAATTCAGGTCTTCCAATAGGCTCACCGTTGACTCCCTTACTAGCAGATACATCTATGGACAACCTAGAAAAGACGCGTATCCTGAATAATGCCTTGCTACAGACACGCATTTTTTCATTGTGGTTTAGGTATGTGAGTAATATCCTCGTGGGTTTTGACGACTCAAATAGGCAGATAAATCAGTTCTTGAATTTCCTCAACACTCTTCACGATGAGATAAAATTCACAGTCGAAATTGAACTAAAACAACAGCTTTAAATTTCTTGATGTCACTATTACAAAATTTAATAATGAATTTCAGTTTAACATATTTAGAAAAAACAATTTTACTGACTGTACAATCCCCTTAGATTATTTCAGTCTATTATTACTTAAATTATCTGAATTCAGATAAATGATACATAGAGCATTTATGATTCCATCATCAGAGAAGGTTTTTCGAGAAGGAATGAGGGTCAAAAAACACATAGCATTTAATAACCATATTCCAGTCAACTTAATTGAGAAACTGATCTCCAATAAAAAACTAAAAATTGATCAGGAATGAACTATATTTTAATCATGAAGAACCTAAAGAAGCTCAAAAATATGCTAACATGAGCTATTCGGGAAAGCTCTCCGAAAATATAAGAAACTATTTCTCAAAATTTGACATAACATCTTTCACTGGTAAGAATAATTAGGGAGGGCAACATGTTATAACACGCGAAACCCAAAAAGAATAGGTGAAATAAATCAGGAATATATACACTAGAATATGGTGACTTTTCAGCAGCTTATACGGGCCAGACAGACAGAAATTTCAACATACTCGTGAGGTACCTTGAGCATGTATTGTCAGATAAAAATCAGCCATACTAGTCTGGGTCACAAGATCATTTTTTTGGAACTTCTGTCCAAGGGCACCGAAAATTATGATCCAGGGCTCATTCGATTCGGAAGTTCTATAGCAACTTTTTGAAAAATTCCAAGAGGGACTCGAAAAAATTGCAAAAGTAATAAGTCATTTAGTAAAAAAGGAGGGTTTGGTTTTTTGCAAATATCTAAGAAATATCAAAGATATCGGAAATTTGAAAGGAAGTTTCCTAAAAAAAATCTCGCCTCCAGGAATTCCATCACCAACATTTATAATTTTAGTTTATTGGCGAAAATAGCGCTAAAAGCGGGCGATGCGCGTCCCGCACGCTCTGACTGATATCATTATTAAGAAAAAAAATCACATATCTTCCAGACACTTGAAGAAACGAAACTCCATGGAAAAGATTTTTCTCGTGATTATTTCATTAGATATACTTTAGTTAATTACATGATTTTTACAAGTTTTCAAATTACATAAAAATCCTGATAATTTTTAAACTAAAGACCTCAATTTTTTTCCACTTCTTTCTACTTTAATTGAAAGCCTCCAAAATAGATTACCGTTTGGAAAAATTGAAAAACTTTGATTTTTCACTTTCTCATTAATAATCAAAGATGTTAAAAAGTGAATAATTCAATTGAAGCAATGAAAAAAAATTTTTTTCAATATTAAAATTCCTCCGTTTTTCTTATAGAATAAAGTTGAATCAAAATGATTTTTCATAATTTTCAGCTCTATTTGTTAAAAAAAATTGTTATAAACAAACAGCTGCTTATAAGATATTTGAGATTTTCATAGAGGGAGTTTTTATCAGTGATGAATATTATGATTTTTGAAAACAAAATCGATCCTTGAAAAAATGTTTTGCTTAAAAACGCATTCGTTGATTAACAATTTTTTTTGCTACTAAACATAAATATTTAGGAAAATGTGATGTTTATTCAAATCACAATTTCTTATTTCTCTTTAATATTCTGAAAAAAAAAAACGTTTTTATGAATTTCATTAGTTCGGACTTCCATTTTCAAATATATAAAGTGATGAGAAATACCTGAAACAACTTATAAAGGTTTTTCCGGGTTTTCCTGCAGCTGAAAAAGCAAATGCGCCACTGGAATCAATGAAGTCGCCCCGAAGCGCCAAATAATTTTTATTGTTGTTTTTATTTTATTTTTATTCAATAGAATATATTGAAACTATAAAAGAAGAATTAAAAATAAATATCTGTAAATAACAATTATATTGAGCAAAAAAACCTGAAATGAAATGAAATACAAGTAAAAATGAAAATAATTGAAAAAAAATTAAAAATAAAGAAATACAAAATGAAAATAAAGATAAAAATAAAAAAGTTGAGAGATTTCAAGACAAGTTAGTTCACGATGTTTCGATTATTGGTATCCACAATCGTCTTCGGGTGACGACTGGACTGATTTCTGCGAGAGATGACTATTTATGGGTCGTTTGAATACTTTCACTTATTCCCGCTTTCCATTTTTTTTCACGCTTCACTGGTTCAGTGGGAGATGACCATTTTTCGCTTAATGATGAGTTTCCATATTTTTATTTTTTTTTATTTTTATCTTTATTTTCATTTTGTATTTCTTTATTTTTAATTTTTGTTGAATTGTTTTTATTTTTACCTGTATTTTATTTCACTATTATTTCATTTCAGGTTTTTTTGCTCAATATAATTGTTATTTAGAGCTATTCCTTTTTAATTCTTTTTTTTTTAGTTGTTTCAGGGATTTCTAATCATTTTATATATTAGACAAGGGAAGTCCGAACCATTGGAATTCATCATGAAATATTGTCAATCACCTTCGAACAAATTTTTTTTTATTTATATCTTCCTTATTTATTCAATAAACAATTTGTTTGAATAAATTAATTCTTTCAATATTTTTGTGTAAAAAAGTTTTTTCTATATTTGAATTTTCTTTTTGGTAGTATTTAAAAAAATATATCGTAAAAATGCATTTGTTTAAATCAAATTGTGTATTGAACAAATAAAATATAAATTAAAAGTTTTTTTCAGAATATCAAAAGGAAATAGGAATTATGATTTTAAAAAATCGTTTGTCAATATTCATATTTAATAGCAAAAAAATTATCAATCAACAGATGCGTTTTCAAATAATACATTTTTTTAAAGAAACGATTATGTCTTTGAAACTCATATTATTTATCACTGATAAAAATCCCCCCAAAAATATTTCAAATATCTTATAAACAATACATTTGTTTATAAGATATATATAATTTTTCAAACAAATAGAGCTTAAAATTATGAAAAATCATTTTTATGTGACTTTTAATAGGAATACGAATAAATATGGATATTAAAAAAATATTTTCATTGCTTTAACTGAAAATGTTCCACTTTCAACGTCTTTGGTTATTGATAAAAAAGTGAAATCTATTTTTTTTATTTTTCCAAAGAAAAACTCCAAGGAGTGAAGAAAATTTGAGGTTTTTACTTTGAAAATTATTAGGGTTTTTATGAATTCAAAACTTGTAAAAGTTAGTTGATTATCCTAAGTATATCTAATGAAATAATCACGGAAAACATTTTTTTCCATGGATTTTCGTTTATTCAAGTATCTAGAAGATATGTGATATTTTTTTCTTAATAATGATATTTAATGGGTTAAAATAATTTTTATTATTCAAAGGTCCGTATCGGTCAGCGCGCTTTTAGCGCTATTTTCGCTCCTTAATTAAAATTATAAATATTGGTAATAGAATTCCAGGAGGTGGGACCTTTTTTTAGATAATCACAGAATAAAAAAAACATGAAAATTCTCCGTTCTCCCTTCCATAAAGGAAGGGAGAACGGAGAGTAGCATAGTTCTAGTTGGACACTCAATGTCCAACTAGAACTATGCTACTCTCCACATTTGTATTTGTGAATTTTGACAACTAGTTTAGGATCAATTGATATTTGGAGCAATTCTCAAGTAGTGTTTTTGGATCAATAGTTGGTTATTTTGATATGTTATAGAATTCAAACAATTATTGTTTTGGTAGATCAGATGGGGCATTGATAATCCAGGTAACATTTTTGTTATTTCAGGTACCTTTTACAGGTACCAAAAGGACATTGATTGTATCGTTGTTTATTTAAGGATTTTGTTTGTCAAAATGCGTCAGTTTACTTGAAATGGTTTAACAAACCGTAATAGGTCATAACAAATAAAATATTAGTGAAAATTAAAGTTTTTTATAATAGAAAATAGAATAACACAAAATAATCAAAGCACTAAACACAATATAGGAGGCTTAGAGTCGTGCCTTCTAAGTCGTATTTTTGTATTTATTGGCTGAAAAAAATTGTTTGAAAACATCGGGTCTTATTTATAGATGTGTGGAACTCGGTATATGATTTATTTAAATGTTATCTTCGTAAACAAAATAGCTTTCGGTACTGCGACACTCACATGTTCTCTGTAAATATATTTTTGTCCAGTGTCAACGAACTCATCTCTGAGAATTACATATTCAAGAATTTTTGACATTTCAAATGGATTGCTACTAGTGCTTTCAGTAGTGTGTTCTGTAAATTTCGGCAAAACAAATCGATTAAGTCACGTATATGTTAATTTTGTTATGTTTTTGGTCGAACATTCTACTTAATTTTTTGACAAAACATTTATTTTTAATATTAATTGCCCAGCTACACTTTTGTATAGATAATTCGTATTTACTTCTTAATCTGGAGGCTCGTTTTCAAAAGTGGATTTATCCGGGCAATTATTCCTTCCTCCTAATATCAACAATCATTATATTCTAGATGAGTATTAAACGCACATAGTTTCATATATACAGGTCGTTTCTTTTATCATGTGGTAACATTGTTATATTCTAACCGATACGAAAACGATGAAATAGAAAAAAAGGTAACTGTCATCGGGAAAATACAATGGTCGAATAAAATTTATGGGGACTCTCGCCCTTCTCGAGTTATACCGGGAAAACCAAAAATGCTGTTTTTCGTTTTTTTCGAATGGAAATGTTGTTTCGGAGAATATAAAAAAATGGACACAAAAAATATTGTATTCGAAGTGTATTATGACGACGTAATAATAAATATTCGATAAAACGTTTCGTGTTAACATGACCAACACCAACTTTATTTTAAAATATGGACCTTTCTTTTTTATTACAGATATTGATAAAGCAATAAATTCACTATCCAAAGGTTTATCACATTTGATATTTTCATAGCGTTTTATTTGAAATAACTACCATCATCAGTGACAACAAATTTAAATTACGGTTCTGCCGTTACTTTTGTAAATATTTTCGATTTCTTCAACATATAATTCAGACAACCCAATAAATTCGACAGGCAGGTACCCCAACACAATGAAAATTCGTACTTTTTTGTTTTGGAAATTTTTGTACTGCCGTAGTTCTTCTTTCAAGTCTTATTTATCCCTAATCAATTATAATTCGTAATATTTTTATAATTCTCAATCCTTGAAGTAACGAAACTATCAGTTTTTGGTCAATATTCGATTATTGTATGATTTGGTATGATCAAATAGCATATCAATTCATTTACCATCTTGAACGCGTAGGCTTTGCTTAGTTTCTATGACAGGAAAAATGAATGCGTTGTTGATATCTGTTGAGAACTGTCAGACGTTTATGAACATATCAAAGATGTATTCAAATGATGAAAGGACAAATATGCTATTTAGTTATGCAAAATCAAATAGAAATCCTCTTTTGGCAAAGAATATGTGTGTTGAGCTATACCCGAATCGTCGTATTCCGAACATTCAAATGGTTAGACGATTGGAAATAAATTTGAGGGACTATGGTGGATTTGACAGAAAAAAAAAAACAAGAAAATGTGTAGTTACTGGAAGTGTGAAGAATCAAATAATTGTTAAATAGCAAATATTACCACATTAACATTTATACAGTGAAAACATCTTTTTTTTTCAATTTGGGATTTTTCAGTTACAAAAATTATGCTAATCAAGATTGTTCTTTACGAGAAATTGCCCACGAAATAGAGATTTCTGTAAAATCCACCAGAACTATTTTGAAAAAGTACAAATATAAATACAGTAGGATACGCAAAGTTCATCACCTCAATAAAAGGGATTACGGCATGAGACTTCGATTTGCGAAATGGTTAAGACGTAGAAATAGTGAAGTTGGAAATATTTGTGAAAGAATAATATGGACGGACGAATCAAAATTCACCAACAATGGTTGATTTAACAGAAATATCCATTATAGGGAAACCAATTTCCAAGAAAAGTTCGGAATAAATGTTTGGTTGGGAATTGTGGGAACAAACATATTTGGCCCTTTTACGATGATCATTTGGATAGTGAAATGTATCTTCATTTTCTATTCAATGAATTCGATGACCACTTAGATGAATTGTCACTGAATATCTGTCATTAAATACAATATTTTCAACAGGACGGTGCTCCTCCCCATAATGCAGCAATAGTAAGGGAACATTTAGATGCAATATTTTCAAGAAAATGGACTGAAAACAATGAACCAATTAACTGGCCAGCTCGATCCCCAGATCTTACTTCTCTAAATTTTTTTGTCTGGGGATACATAAAGGATGAAACCAAGTACAGATATCGACCATCTCAAACAAAAAATAAGAGATGCATGTATTAGTATAATTTGTTTTTCATTTCTTGATATTCTCCGTAATAACAATTCCATTCGAAAAAAAACAGCATTTTTGGTATTTGAAACATGAATCCGACACTCGAATCATTTCCCGTGAAGTAAAAATTTTAACTTGTACTACACATCCCAAAATAATGAAATTTCATGGCAATATCTACATAATATTTCCAAAATACTCCGTAGGTTCTTTTGTCTATCTCTACAAATATTCAAGCTGAGAATGTTTCAATTCATGAAATATTTGTGCAATTTGATTGAAAATATAACTAAAATTTAGAATAACTTCTCGCTTTATCTCAGATAACTTATTTCAGCTGGAGCTGAAAAATGTTGAGGAATTCCACAAGAAGGCTGCGTTCAAATCACATTTGAATATAGAATAGACACTGAACTTCAGACATCCTACAGACATGACGGTACAGCCAGGAACCACGAAGTCCAGAAGAAGGAGACAAAAGAAATTGGTTCAAATGAGTTTCTATTGAACAGGACTCCTACAATTCCAGACGATAATGGAGCTTCTCAGGCATGCAGGACTTTAGAATCCAATTCAAGAACTTCAAATCCATGATGCAAATGAAAATTCAACTCCTCCACAATGTCAAAACTACCAAAACAATGAAGAAATTTTCAAATCTACTCCAACAAAATCTACATAAAAAAAAGAAACACAAAATAAAAAGTGAAGTGAAATCTTCCGATCATCAGAAAAAGTTGAAGAGGGGAAGAACTACTTCAATAAAAGCAACAAAAACGAATCAAAAATGCCCAAAGCTCAAAAAGTTGAGGAAGGAGATGAAAAAATTGATTGGCTCAGTTTATAGAACGCACTAGAAAGAGTAATGGAAGAAGAGGAGTATTCAATGGGACAGATGGATTCCGAAAACCATTCCAAAAATATTTAAAAAGGAAACAGACTGCCCTATTGATGTTGCTCTGCGAAGTTTTAGGAGACTTGAGGAGAAGTTTTTAATTGTGGAGAACTTTATCCAAGAGCACAAGACAAATCCTACGACGCGTGAGATTGTCCTGCGTTGGCTAATCGGTTTCTATAATAGCTTCAAAGTAGTCAAAGACGAAACGTTGCATCTTGCAATAACATTTATGGACATATATATGCAGGAGAACAACGAAATGAGATCTACTCTGCTTCAATTGGTGGCCCTATCAACCTTGTGGATTACCAGTAAACACTTGGGCTATATCGCTCTCAAAGTTGAAAATCTCGTATCCACTCATAATGGTGGACCCATTTTGAACAAAGTGTTTACAATAATGCAAACATCAGATTTCGTTTTGGACCACCCAAAATCACTTGACAAATATAATGATATTGCAGGAGTTCCAAAATGCCATTTTCTTGGACAATATATGCTGGAGATGGCGCTGTTGAAACACAACATAACTCCAATCAAACTTTCCCTGCAAGCGGTTGCTGCTCATTGTCTATCGATGAGAATTCTGAAAGAGGTCGTGTATCTGTCTGAAGTGTGGACAACTATTCTTGTTTCCCATACTGGCTATGAAATACGTGACTTTCAAGATGTGCTAGTGAGTCTTTCGATATTATTATAGAAGAGAAAGAAAATACTAATATAAGAGAGAAGTACGCAAGCTCCACTCATGCAGGAATAAGTCTGAACCCTCTGCAGAATGGTTCTATTTCTTTTCAATTCACGAAGCGTGAACATTCCCAAGGCAAGGTTGCCACAGAGAAACTGGACGGCTTTACCCGGAGGAGCTCGAGCAGTTCGAAATCAGAGGTAAAGTTTTCACGTAGATTTTTTATTCTCCTTATATCACTCTCGCTAGTGCTCATCTATATATTAGTTTCCGTTAATTTCATAAAAAAAATACTGACATTTCTGCGGTTGATTCTGTGTTATAATTCAATTCAGCAGTGAAACACCAATAACACTTTGTGGTACGTGTTGTACAGTATCTAGTTATACAGAGTGATCAAAAGAAAACTCAAAAGAGTTATTATAAGGAATTGCATAGGGAACACATTTTAGAAAAAAGCAAGAAATATCGATTTCTCATTTGAATTGGTAATTTTTTTCTGGTCTTCTTCACTTCGACCCACAAGCAGGAGTGTTAATAACCCTAAAACTTTCTGAAGTGGTTCGACTAACATGTAGTTTCAAATTCTTTCGTATAAGTCTTTGAATTTCCAAATTCCATCTATGGAATTGAAAACGGAATATTTTTGGAAGAGATGTTTTCTGGCTTTCAATTTCTGCATCATTGAACAAAAAACTCCCTTTTTTTGTGGAAAAAATACATTAAAGAATGTGAATTCTTCAGATGCTTCCTTCCTTAGCTAAATGAAGGGTGGAAGCAATGACCATCTGATTATAATTCATTATAAATACTCATACGAGGTTGAAACGAAAATTTATAGAAAACGATTTTTAATGAAAAATATTGATGTTTGTTTTAAGGTGATTGACAATGTTTCATGATGAATTTCACTAGTTCATCATCATCCGAAGACGATTGTAGATACTAACAATCGAAACTTCGTGAACTAACGTGGCTTGGAATCTCCTAACTTTTTATTTATATTTATTTGTATTTCTTTATTTTTTTGTTCAATCGTTTTAATTTTACTTGTATTTTATTTCACTATTATTTCATTTCAGGTTATTTTTGCTTAATATAATTGTTATTTTCAGCTATTTATTTTTAATTCTTCTTCTTCAGTTGTTCCGCGGAATTCAAATCATTTTACATATTAGACAATGGATGTCCGAACTAGTGAAATTTAAAAATATTGATGATGATTGAAAACTATTGATAATAAATCATAATTGAAGTCAGGTCTCGTGAACAAGAACTTTAATATTACTGAGAAAAAAAAATTTTCTATCATTCAAGATGCTCTGTTTTTCATTTTTTTCCATCAAAAGTCGTTTTCCACAAATTTTCGTTTCAACCACGTATAAGTATTGATAATCAATTATAACTCAAGCCAGGTCTCGTGAACAAGCACACCAAGATTACTGAGAAAAAAGAATTTTCTCTAATTCACGATCCACTATTTTTCATTATTTTCGATCGAAAATCGTTTTCCACAAATTTTCTTTTCAACCTGGTATAAGTATTGATAATGAATTATAACTCAAGCCAGGTCTCGTGAACAAACACTCTAAGATTACTGAAATAAAATTACTTTCTATAATTCACGATCCACTATTTTTCATTATTTTCGATAAGAAATCGCTTTCCACTAATTTTCGTTTCAACCTCATATGAGTATTGATAATGAATTATTACCAACACATAATCATCCTGTCCATATTGATTAACAAGTGAAAATAAGTCTTTGGTTATCATTGAAATTTCCGTATTAACCTGAGTGTGCTCAGGTTAATACGCGATTAAAAAATGTACTAAACCAAAAATTATTTTCGTTCGTAACAACTCCACCCTTTCAAGGCAAGTTTCGAATATAAACTGAAGCTTTATATTTAATGAATAAACACCTCAGGAACCTCCGCCTATGATTTTACGAGTTTTACGACCGTTTTATGACTTGGGCCCTCATTTTGTGCTATCGATAAATTATGAACGGACTATAAGTACAATAGTACAGTAGGTTTCGTGTGACAAGGACGTGTTTAAGTGAAACGGTCTCAATCTTTGTTGTTTACAGTGTTTTCAACTCAGAATCTATTCGAAAATTATCCTCATCATGCCACTAACGCTCGAACAGATGAGTAAAGTGAAAAACTGTGCTGAAATAGTTATAAAACAACTGTTCAAGGAACCATTTGAATGTGATGGTATAAAATTCTCCTGCTGTTCGGGTGCCCCTCAAGGGTCTAATCTAGCACCGTTATTATTCATACTATTTATAAATTACATTGCTCATAAATTGCTCTTTGCAGATGACATGAAAATATATCGTGAAATCCAAGATAAAGCAGACTGTTTCACTTTGCAGGAGGACATACATTCTTTGACTAATTGGTGTATTGGTTATAAATTGTGCTTAAACACGAATAAATGTAAAATAATGACATTCACACGTAAAATATTACCGGTAACATTCAACTAAGTACTAGAAGGTTAAAGTTTAACGCGAATCACGGAATCAAACGATCTGGGGGTTTTATTTGATCAAAAACTCACGTTTTCCAATCATTTTCAGAATGTAATATCAACTTCAATGAGAAATCTGGGTTTCTTGATATAAATGAATTAATACTAAGTAAAAATTTTTCTTTTGTGGATGATAGGGTGAGCTATTTTGCTATTTTTAAAAGTAAAGAGGATTCATCAGTTTTTTATTATTTTATTATTTCGTGAAAACTGTAACTCCCACAAAAATTTTGTAATGAATTTTGTTTTAGATAATGATATTATCTGAAAAAAAATTTCATAACTTTTATGGTAATAATCAAAAATATATATAAGTAATAAATTGTTTATAGCTGTAACAACTTTTTTTATTTATCTGACAGAAAATACATAATACGATTTTTATTTTTTATTAAAAAAAATGAGAGATTTAGATAGAATAATTTAACTTAAACTTTGTTCCATAAGTGATGAAATTGACAAATCCACGATTTAATATATTATAATACTACATTAGAGCAGGAAGGAACTACTGTATCCACTAAATATATTTGAATATTTTTCTTTTGCATGAATGTAGAAAAATAAATTTAAAGAACTAATGTATTATTTTATTTAATTTTCTTTTTTTTTTTTTCTATTATCAGAATTATTTAAATTTTTTTAAGTGACCTATTTTCGTCAGCCTTTAAGTTATTATATTTCATTCTGATAATTGTTCTCAGAATTAAAAAATAATATTTAAAGGAAAATCTTCTCTTTTTGCAGGTTTTTTTTTTAATTTACGACGCAAAGGCTAACCTATAAAAAAACCATATTTATTTTAAGCAGTGAATTAATGGAATGAGTTTTTACCTAGCAATTCATTTTCAAGGTCTCGTTCATAATCATTTTCTGTAAAATGTTTAGAACAAACAAATCCATTTTTGAGAGTGAATGTATCCCCTCTTTTGCAGCGACGAATCCATTCTTTTTACAAAGTTGTAGCAATAGGAAAAGATTGAAATATCACATCAGTAACACCACTTTTCTCTAAAGTCAACTGATTGCTTTCGCAAGTTGACACTGCACAAATACGACCAGACATTTTAACTAAAATTACAAGGTTATTTAATGGTTAGACAATTATTGCTATTACCATAAAAAATGTGAATATTTCCAATTTTCACCTTAATTTAATTTAAAAATGTTCAAAAAACAAAAAAGTTCCACAATGGCGAAAAACAAACTTCAAAATGGAAGAAAATAACAGAGTCTTATATGACGTCTACTCGTTACACTGGTTTGAAAAATGCCCAAAAGTACAAAAAATACGACTTTCACAATAACAAACTCAATGTTTCAGAAACCTAATTAGTATAGTTGAATAAACATTCATTCAAAATATACAAAAACAATGTAATACTGTCCGAAAATATTCCTTAAAAAATGTTAAAATAACACAGTCTTATGGCAGCTACTAAAAGTGTCACCAGTGTTACGTCACATCTGCTCGGCGCTTGTTTAACGTGGCGATATATGTAAGTAAGCAATCCTGTATGTCCATAACCGTTGATCCTAGTATACTCATCTTGAAATTTACATACCCAAATCTGGATCTGTCTTCAGAATTCAAAACAAACTTTACAGAATTCAAAACCAATCATAGCAGCAGTTTTTTTGTCAAAAGTTGTTTTATATTTTAAATTTCTTCGACAGATAACAAGATAATTTGAAAAATGTAGGTATATAAATATATAAAGCAAATTTTCAGAAGTCACTTTATTTTTCAAATTCATTCGACATATGCCAATGTTTCGAATTTTCTTTGACATATGTTTAAGAAATTTGAAAACTTGAGGAACTTTCCAAAAAGAAAACTGTGATTTGGCTGATTTTAAAGATATGTTCCATAATTAACTGAATATAGGGTTTGGTGTTTTTCAAATCACCACTACTGGTCCTACTGAAAAAATTAAGTTAAATATAGAAGTTTTCCTGAAAACTAGCGAACCAAACGTCAAAATACTAACCTATGAATTTGTTGTGGTGAAAGTAACAATTGACAGATGACAGGTGATTGTCAAAATGTACTTCGGTTACTTTTATGTTTTTTTAGGAAAACACAAACAAATAGTTTTTGTAATTAGGGAGTAAAAAAAAGTAATGTTATCTGTTACATACTTAGAGCTGAGTTGAATCATATGATTTTCATAGCATTTCATCATTACCATTTTCTAAGAAAAATATAACAACAGTTTCGGTTATCAACTAGTGTCTCATATTGGTAATGAAAACAATTGAACTGCCTAGGTTGATATAGGTTTATTTGAACAATTATCAAGAAAGCCATATCAAAACCTAGTAAACATAGCATAAACCAGTTCACTACATTCAAATTTTTCGTTCCCGTATTTGAAGTTTCATTTGTCGTGTGCCAATAGGCCCAAACCCAATGAGGTTGAAGAACTGAGGTTACTACCACGGTGCTGTTCCAAATGTAACCAAAAATAATATATTTTTTAGGTAACCGCCGTGGTTATCATTGTAACATATCTCAAATTCTAACGATGGAACCAGTCTCAGGTACCTATAGCAACCTATAAAATACTACATATTACTGACCAAAATAACATTTTTTTATTTTAAAAACAATTATTTTCCGCAGTAACTTTTTTATGTTGGTTTTCATTAATTTTTTCTAGAAAACAAATAAAAAAATAAACAAGTTAAAAAAAAAATTACAAGAAACATCAGTGGCGCACAGCTTTTGGACAATAATGTTAGCTGAACTATGAGACACTGCGTCGAGGATTTGAATTAATGAAGTGCTGACGAATTTTATGAAATCGACCCAAAATCGTAATCGGATGCATGAATTAATGTCGTATGCGAATTTTTTCGTGGTTCCAACTGTAAAAAATGTTCGTTTTATATTTTAGCTGATACTTTTTTTACTGTATATGATTTTGATACTCCATGTTCATTTTTTATATGAAATTTTATCTATTTTTATCTGCTGAAAATACAATATTTTTGGTAAGCTTCTATTTTTTAATGATTATTAATATAATCCCCATATTACAGGGACCATTTTCCTTTTTGTTATTCAGATTAGGCTGTACGTTTCCGATCTTACCACTTGCTTTCTGACCATTCTTTATTGTCATCAGTTTTATAAAAACGCAACACGTGTTTCGCCATACAATAGCTAGTGTAAAGACACTCCTGAAGACGTTTGTATCTGAAAGTAACTTCTATAAATAATCTACACATCTTTATGAAGAGTGTATTTTGAATTTAATTACTTTATTCCTTCCCTCAGAAATTTCCCACATTTTTTGTAATAAAATATGGAGAAGTAGAAAGCCAAAATGTTTTATTCCAGAAACTAATATCTCTTAAAAATATATTTAATTTAAATGGAACATCTCTGTATATAAAGAAAAATACTACTATTCTGCATTTTGAATGGTTTTAAATCTGAACCCGATAAAAGTTTGGCAAGATATAATCAAGTAAATATTCGAAAAATGTACACCTACAGAGCAGAAATTTGACATAAATATGTCTTTAAGTAGTCTTCACTCACAAAAAGATGTTTGTGCAACTAATTTATTTGTAATAATTTTATCTGCCGAACACCATAGGTTAAATCCTACAAATCGTACCGATATTAATTATATATTAAGTTCAAAATGTACATACACGAGATCTCTGTTTTTCAACTGTTCTACACATTCACCAAGAACATAATTTCTTAAAATGAATGCAGCGTTCTGCATTCGATTATTATATCACGAGTATTCAATTGAAATTGTTTTTCCCAATCAGGTCAATGGGATGAATCCTTCCATTCCGCCTTCAGTCTCCTCCCCTTGAAAGAATATGTGTCAGTCACATACACACTTATGAACATAAAATTGAGATTTATTGAAGAGAATCAGACTTTCGCGGTCATCTTTTGAAACTGGTTTAATGTTTGCTGGAATTTTATCTGTAGTCTGTAGCAGACTACAGACTGAAAACTTGATATAACTAACAGTTTTAATTGATATATATTCTGAGTTGATACGTATTTGAAAACATCATGCTGAATTGTGTTTTTCATCCATTGATCATCAAAAAAAAATTGAAAATCAATATGAGTTTTGAAATGTTTCTTCACATTATGTATTGCATACTTTAAGCAAATGTTTTAGTAAATAAATGCATATCTCACGTATTCGACGGATTATTTGTAATAATTTTCCTTTTTCTAGTATTTCAAACTGGTATGGTGAGATATCCTGAATCTCCAACAGACTCAAGCTACCACAAATTCTCTTCTTAACATACCCTATTGTTGGAAATTATGGTGTTCCTGATTCAACAAAAGACGAGAATGGTATTCCCTAGTAAGTATATAGACCCTCAAGAATCATCCAAATCAAATAGATCACGGAATACGGGCCCTGTGAGACGTTTTCATGATATATTTTGATCTTTTAATTTTTATAAAAAACTAGTGGACCCTTGAAAGTCGTTCTGCTTGACAGGCAATATTATTATTATTTTTATTGATGAAATATCATATTTTATTATTTATTTCCTATTCCCGAGGAAGACAATTGAGTTCTTTTATTATTTACATTATTATTATATTTTTTCAAACCGTAGTTTGCGCTGGTCAGGCACTATACCCCGAAGCCCCGATACATTCGGGAGGGCGCTCCAGCATTATCAACCAACGACCACTCCCCACGGCGTGGGGTTAGTGGTCATTGGGTCCGAGAATCATGTGCCCTGAATCAGTGAGCCAAGAATGACAGCCTTCTGCATCTCTCCGGCTAAGATTTCTGCCATAGTAGGACAAGCCGGTATGATTTTAAAATTTGAGAGTAGAAAGGGCATCATACCACCAAGTACTCCAATAATCAGAACAACCATCTGACCGAGTGATCTGGATAGAGTCTGCGGAGTTCGAAGAGTAAATCTCGATATTTTATCCGTTTTTCCTCCTCTTTTCTGACGATATTCGTCTCGCCAGAAACTGAAAACTCCACGACAAATATCGTCTTGCTGTGCCGGTCGAGAAGAACTACATCAGGCTTATTAGCTTGTATGAGCCTGAGGGTGGGGAACTAATAGTTCAAATAAATTTGGCACTTCTCGTTCACCACAATGGATTCAATATCCCCTGGAGCGTAGGGCAACACCGGTGTCTCGTCAATGCCGTAAGAGTGCCGTAGACGGTAATATAGTGTTGTGTGTCAAATGTGTAATGTGCAGTACAATAAAACAGTTTTTCTCTGTTTAAATACTCTCAATTAAAACAATTGTTGCATACCATAAGGAAGATAAATCGCCTAGCTATAAACTGAGTTATAATTCAACCTAAAATAGTTTGTGTTAACTGATTTAATTTGTTTAAAACAATCTAGGGGCAATAACAAATCAGTAATTGTGAACTAAAAACAATTAAAAGATAGATCACAAAAAAGTGGAGATAACGTACAGACATCTGAAAAACCTGTGTTCTTATAGTACAGGAGCTTATAGCCAAAATAAATACTATAAATGGATCCCAAAAAGTGTGCCAAATGTGATACTGAGGAAACTAGTCAAGTACTCTTTCCCTGTGACTCTTGTAGAACATTGTTATGTGGACCCTGTGGTAGCTTGACTGCTTCAGAAATTAAGTGTCTTGCACTCAAGAAAAGAAAGCTAATTTTTCTCTGTGAAAACTGTGAAACTGGTTTTTGGAAAGTTCCTGAAATGATGAGGGAGTTGAAAGAAGTGAAGGATTACTTGGTACAGTTGAAAAATAATCCAGTCCCAGCTGACAAATCTGATATCCTTCCATTAGGTTCCACCGAACAAATTATGGCTGAAGTCTGCGAAAGACAGAAAAGAGCTTCGAATGTAATCGTTCTCAATATTAATGAATCTAAACAAAATTCACATTCAAATAGAACTGCTGACGACAAAAACACTATAAGGGACCTGCTTGCAGATGTTCCTGTAGATACTACAAATATTAGCACATATAGACTAGGTAAATTTGATCAAAGCAAGAATAGGCCCATCAAGGTGTGTTTCTCATCCCCGGAAGAAGCGTTAGTAGTCCTAAGAAATAAGAAGTTTTTAAAAGTACAAAGTGTCAAAATATTTGCTGATCAAACTAAAATACAAAGGGACTATTTTCTCAATGTTAAAAGAAAATTAGAAGAATACAAGAATAGTGGTCAAAATAAAATTATTAGGTATATAAATAATATTCCCACAATTGTTGATGCTATAAATAAACAAA
The DNA here is from genome assembly GCF_025532065.1 of Leptinotarsa decemlineata. Lineage (NCBI taxonomy): Eukaryota > Metazoa > Arthropoda > Insecta > Coleoptera > Chrysomelidae > Leptinotarsa > Leptinotarsa decemlineata. Next base: position 1,699,578 of record NW_027412614.1, read on the forward strand.
AAAACTGACTGAAAGTCCTAATATAGTATACAAGGCTGACATCATTTACATGAATGCTGAGAGTTTTCTAGCCCACAAAGATCAAATTATTAGAGAAATATTTTGTTATTATCCATCAATGGTAATATTAAGTGAAGCCAGATGTACAGATAGTGTTCTTGATAGCGAAATTGTCATTTCAGGGTATTCTATCGTTAGATGTGATTCTAACAGCAGACATACTGGAGGAGTACTTATATATGTAAGAGGGGATATAAGTTATTCGTTAAAAGGAAAATATATACTGGATACCAATTACTGGTGCCAATTTATCAAAATTGAATTGAATAACACTAAATGGTTAGTAGGTGGACTCTACCATTCTTCAAATTCAAGTCATGATGTGTTCCTGGACAAATTTGAAGAATGGTGTGAGGACTACTTCATGAGAAATAAAAAGTGTCTTTTGATTGGTGACGTAAATATAGATTATCTTAGTAATACTACTCACGGCAAAAAAGTTAAAAATATAATGATGACTTTTGGTATCGAACAACTTGTTTGTGATTCGACAAGAATAACCTCTAATAGTTCTTCATTGATTGATTATGCGATATCAAATCAGAGTGGTCTAAAAGTTTGTGTTCACCATGAGCCTAAGATTACTGATCATTCAATAATTTCCGTTATTATACAAAATAGTGACTTTGCAATATCTACACCTTTTTTCACACGGAGATTAAATGATGAGGTTTTTCATAGTATCAACCTGAGGCTGATTGAATGTGAATGGTTGAAAACCTCCACTGATGTGAATGAGATTTACCATAATATTGAATCGGAGTGTAGATTAATTTTAAATGAGATAGCACCCATTATCGAAATCAAAAACAAACAAAATCAGGTACCTTGGTACGATGATGAGATAAAATCATTTTCAAAACAAAGAGACAAATTGTATAAAGATTTCAGAAAAACTTCCAATGCCAATAAAGAGGAGTTGTGGAATAAATATAAATCAAAACGAAATGAGGTTGTTAATTTACTGAAAATAAAAAAATTGCAATACTTTGAAAATAAAATTGATTCAAATAAAAATGACCCTAAAGAAATGTGGAAAACTATTAAAAAATTAACAAAAGGTGAGAAGCAGCATATGAACTTCAAGTGCATTAACTTTAGCACTGATGGCACTATATCAAGGGTAAAAACTGAGCAAGATGCTGCCAATAAGTTTAATTCGTTCTATGTTGATAGCATTGAGCGGATCTCTAGTTCTATCATCTCTGAAGAAAAGTGGTCTCAGAAAAATCTTAAACCAGTGGTAGCTAGTTTTCCTGAATTTGAAAGTGTAAACCTAAGTAAGTTGAGATCTACTATATTTTCTCTCAAAAAAAAGGCAGTATTGAGGAAGTAATTAGTGTCAGGTTTTTGAGAGAAACGTTTTATACTGGTGGAATTGTCTTCCTGAACTTGATAAATACTTCACTTGCAAATGATAGTTTTCCCAACCAATTGAAACTCAGTACTATAATGCCCATTCCTAAAATTAATAACGCAATAGAAATGTCTGACTATAGGGCCATAAATACTTTACCAACTATAGAGAAACTCTTAGAAATAATAGTGCACGAACAAATAACTCAGTACTTCAGTAAGAATGATCTGTTTATGGGTAACCAATCTGGTTTTAGAGAACATCATTCATGTGAAACTGCCCTTCAGTTAACAATATCGAAATGGAAGCAGGTACTTGATGATGGTAAATATGTAGTGGCAGTATTTCTTGACTTCAAAAGAGCGTTTGAGACCATCGACAGAGAAATTTTACTTCTAAAATTGAAATATTATGGCATTCAGAGTAAAGTATTGAATTGGTTCAAAGAATATCTCAGTAATAGATCTCAAAGAACCAAAATAGGCAACTCTTATTCAAACGAAATTATTAATAATTTTGGTGTACCTCAAGGCAGTGTGCTGGGACCACTGCTTTTTATAATATATTTGAATGATCTCAATTATGTGCAAGGTCATGATTTTCTGAATTTATTCGCGGATGACACATTGGTTGCATGTTATGGTCACAATCTTAACGAAACAATAACTCGAATGAACCAAGTATTAAAAAAATATGAAACCTATCTGGGAACTAATAAACTAAAATTAAATACAAAAAAAACCAAAGCCATGATTCTCAGTAATAAACATAAATTAAAGTATGTGGACTATGAGTCTCTACAACTTACCATTGATCATGACAAGATTGAATGGGTAACCGAGTTTAAATACTTAGGTTTCATAATAGATGACTCACTAACACTGAACGCTCATAGCGATTACATTTGCAAAAAAATTTCGAAAAAACTCTTCTTTTTTTCTAGGATATCATCTCAAGTGTCTTTATTTTCAAAGATAACTATATATAGAAGCATTATACAGCCACATTTTGATTACTGTTCTAGTCTTCTATATCTCTTGGACAAAAACAACAAACAAAAATTAGAAAAATTACAAAATCGAGGAATGCGAATAATCTTGATGTGTAATAGATATACTCCCATTCAAATTATGCTAAATACTCTAAATTGGTATAGTGTAACGCAAAGACTATTTTATATGTCAATGATGTTCATTTATAAAATCACAAAGAATTTATTACCAAGTTACTTCAAGTCTTTTATTACTTATAACAATCAAATTCACCGTTATGATACAAGGACTAATAATGAATTTCATATAGCTAGAACCAAAACTAAAAATTCTATGATATCATTATTTTTCAGGGGACTGAATGATTTCAACGAACTCCCTCAAGACATTAAATGCTCGGTCACTATCGATAGTTTCAAATATCAGCTAAAAAAACATATAAGGTCACTGGATATTTATTAATTTTTTTCGTTCTTTTAACTTTCTTTTCTTTCTTTTTAGCTTTTAAAATACTTTTAACTTTATACACACACATTCATATGTTTCACTGTTTTACACTTATTTTGAAGAATATTTTTTTAACAGATTGATATAAAAATTGTTTTTATCTATTTGTATTTTATTACTAGTAGCTATTATAATTGATGTATTCATATATTTCGCGATATTGACAATTTTTTCACATTTATCATAATTTTTAAGATTTGTATGTATATTAGGAATTCCTATTTCAAATAAAGATATATATAGCATTCTCAGGGCCGCGTTATGTCCATGGATATAGGCCAGGACCACATATGCTGGACATGCTGATAACAAGTGCATTGAGGTGGTCTCTGGCGCCTCGCAGCAGGCCCTGCACCTTGTGTTAGGAACGTATACCAATCACGCGACTGCGGTAGACTCACGTCTACACAATGATGAACCCCTCAGTTTCTGACTTCAGCCCACTCGACCTAAGAAAAGCTAACGTCAGGCGCTTTGATAAGCCAAGGTCTCCAATATTTATTATTATTATTGTTTTCATCAACGACATTTCATTTTCAATATTTACTATTCTATTCCCGACGAAGAGAAATCCAAAAAGACAAAAAACATAAAAATTGGTCCAGCCGTTCTCGAGTTTTAGAGAGACTAACAAACAGCAATTACTTTTCATATATTAGAAGATGAAAAATGACATCTTTTCAACTTTTAAAAACTGCAAATTGTTACCTCAATATTCACGCAATGCAAGAATATATGAAAATAATTTACTTTTTAAAGTTATCACTATGAAAATCTTGAAAGTTTAAAATCATGTATCTGAAAAATATCAAAATTGAATATTTCTGTAGCTTTTTCGAATCATATCGAATATGGACTTCAGCCCTTGTTGTCGGCGAACACTGCGACTTTCCGAGTAGTTGGCGTAACAACTAAACTTTTTCTGCTTGAATGAGGAATAAGAATGTAGCAGGCATTCAAGGAATAGACACCAGGCAGCTAACAAAACAGATCAGAGAAAAGGGGACCATTTTAGGAAAAATTGTATTTTCGCTGCCAGTATCCGAAAACGATCAAGGTAAATTTTGAAGCATTTTAGATTTGATTTTATTCAATTATTTCAGGAGTTACACCTAGAAGTATGTCTCAAGTAATATCTCTCTCAAATGAGACTAGAGTAACTTGAAAACAATGCTACGGAAAAACATTAGTTATACATGATGTTCGATATAGGCTGACCTGATGGTTTTTTCGTCTATTTTCTTATGTACAAAGTGCTTGACGTCCGGTTACTTTTCCTGTTGTATTTCAAATTTGAATTTTATATTTATCAATATCTAGATTTGCCCTATCAACGTCTGTTATTTCGGGCTTTTTTTAACTTCTAGAAAGCTGCCTACTTGAAACACCCACTCGGTTACTTCTTTCATGATACTCTCAGATTTAAAAGCCGTATACAGAACATCTCGCAAATTTGTCATATATATGTTTAGGTTTTCTCATATGGTCTAGTAGACAGTTGAAACGTTACAAGTATTATATGTAACTATTTTTTAACTGAATTATATGAGTACTAATTTGCTAAGAAACCCATGTATTTCATCTCTCTGAAATCGTCTGACTATCATCGACACCTCTATTATTATTTATAATTATTTTTATCTTCATATATCTATTTTAGACTGTATGTTTGATTTTATAGAGCATGCAAATTATATTATGATTTTTTAACATGTCTCTTGTTATTTGCCCAATGTGTCTGTGTTGATTTTAGTGTACCAATATTTGTATTTTATATATATTTTTTAACGTATATTACAGATTGTGACAATGTCAATATCTCTTGGAGATTTGATAACATCATGACATCCTTTACAGATCTTCAGGTTATTCAACGAAATTGTCAAAAACCATAATTTATAATACAAAATTACCTTATTTTAAGTAAATTATATTAACCTGTCCCAAACTCATTTAAATAAAGGACATGTTGAGTTCCTCTACTCATAAAATATTTTTCCAAGCACCACATTCAAACCAAATTTAGAATATCAGACAAGAACATTTTTTTATACAGATGGTCACAAGAAAACAATCCCATAATAAGTTCAACAAATTCCCCAGTATCACAAATACTTCAGGAAGTCTCAATATTTCAGGACCAACAATAACATATTAAGTCAACATCAGAACATACTTTGTTATTTATTTATATGATATATTCATATGATATTTATTGATTCCTGACAGCATTTTCATTGGCCATAATAATAATGATAGTAATGTATTCACCATTTATGATACATTGAGTAAATATATAAAGTGATTGTGGTTAGCATCATCAAATTATAAAATGTAAATACACATATAAGTACACAATCAGAAATATTCACAATTGAATATATATACATATATAAAAAGTATAGATGAATAATTGTGACTTCAAAAGTAAATGGGACATACATTCAAGCTCATGCAATCAAATGGCAAGTATTTGTGGTTTTCTTTTTAGGAACCCATCACATAGAACCCAAGTGGTACACCCAGGATCTGTGCAGTCGACTGCGCTTTGAAATACAATCAAATTAGATGTTTGATAAATAGAGGTGCAAGAGTCGACGTTGTTCCATGCAATCATAAACTCAATATTGATGAGTACTATGGGCCCTTTCTCAGTAATGATCCGGGCAATCCTGAGATGTGCGAAGAGACCATTATCATCAATACGGTTCTAGGCAATAAAAAGGTCAAACCAATATTCGGCATCTGTCTAGGACATCAACTTTTGTCTATAGCTATAGGCTGTTCCAGTTTAGAAATGAAGTAGGTCATATACTTAATAGTCACTGAACAATTACATCCACATTGTACATATCTTTCAGATATGGTAATCGAGGTCACAACCAACCAGGTATTCGAGGTCACAACCAACCAGGTATTCATCATGATACAGGAAGGTGTTACATTACTTCTCAAAATCAAGGTTTTGCTATTGATGTCAAAAGGTTGCCTCATGATTTGGAGCCTCTTTTTTCAAATGCCAACGATGCAACAAACGAAGGTATGGTCCATAGTCAGCTTCCTTATTTCAGCGAACGAATTCACCCTGAACAAACAGCTGGCAGCAACACTCGAAAGTGTTCTTTGATGTATTTTTGGAAGTTGTGAAGAATTATGCAGATCAGCACAGCAATGTCAGGCAATTATTGGCAAATACGTTAAAATACAGCAAACCACAGCCTGCACTCACACATATATCGAAAAAAGTGCTAATCATTGGTTCAGGAGGATTGTCTATTGGGCAAGCAGGAGAGTTCGATTACAATGGTCGGTAGCCGGGCGATTCGACGTGGGTGGGTGCTTTGTTCACTCAGTACATCGGCCGATGTGTGAGTCGAAGGTTCAAGCCGCATCCTGAACGCTCGATTTTCACTTGCTATCGTCCAACCCGTGTCAGGAATCACACGTTACACGTACAAGTTTCGACTTGTGAGGGTTGTTGTTCGTAGGGGTGCGATAGCTGGTTAATGGAAAAACATATTTTGAACATTTTTTTTTAACTCAAGTTCCCAAGCAATAAACTCAGGGAAGAAAACATCCAAACAGCACTAATCAGTCCCAATAAGCCACAGTTCAAACATCAATAGAGCTAGCGGATAAAATTTACTTTCTGCCACTAGTTCCGGAATATGAAGAGCAAGTAATTCCTTCAGAAAGACCGGGGGAAATACCCCTAACTTTCGGTGGACAAACAGGATTGGTTAGGTTAGGGCTCTTCAAAAAGTATAATAGCCAAATTTTGGGAACATCTATTCAGGCAATCATCGGAAAGTGTTCAGTGAAAGAATATCTGAAATAGGGGAGAAGGTTGCTCCGAGTATTCGTTCGAAAGGCATCAGAAGCTGCCGACCTGTTGGGTGACCCAGATCAGCTTTTTCTCTAGGTGGATTAGGTTCAGGATACGCCAATTGTAAGGAAGAATTGAAAGCTGTCAGTCAGCTGATCATTGACAAATCCTTGAAAGAATGGAAGGAAGTTGAATATGAAGTGGTGAGAGATGCTTTTGATAATTGCATAATGGTTTGTAACATGGAAAATGTAGATCGACTTGGTGTACATACTCAAAAATAGTGAATATAATATGCTTAAAAAAACAGCAATCAATGTAATTCGGCATTTCGGTGTTGTAGGTGAGTGTACAAACAGTATGCACTGAATCCCCACTCTGAAGAATATTAAATCATCGAGGTAAATGCGAGACTTTCCAGATGCTCTGCCTTGGCTAGTAAAGCTACAGGGTATCCCTTAGCCTATGTAGCAGCTAAATTGGCTTTGGGTATAGCATTACCTGGGATCAAACATTCTTTACCGGCGTCACTACTGCTTGTTTTGAACCTAACCTCGATTACTGTGTAGTGAAAATACCAAAGTGAGATCTACATAACTTTTCTAGGGTCAGCACTAAAATTGGTAGTTCTATGAATAGTGTGAGGGAAGTGATGGCTGTAGGAAGAAATTTCGAAGAAGCCTTTAAAAAAAACTTTAAGGATGGTTGATGAGAATGTGACAGGCTTTGATCCCTACTTGAAGCCTTTGAATGATGATTAATTGAAAGAGCCTACCGATAAGAGAATGTTATATAGATAAGTTGAATGACCTTACCAAAATCGATAAATGGTTCCTTCATAAAATGAAAAATATCGTAGAGTATAATAATCTGCTTGAAACGATTGACCAAATTGGTTTGAAGCACGGTCTTTTGCTGAAAGTTAAGCAAATTAGACTTTCAGACAAACAGATTGCTTCTGCCGTTAAAAGTACAGAACTTGTACTAGAGAAGAGCTCAATATAAAACCTTTTGTGAAACAAATCGACACTGTAGCAGCAGAGTGGTCTGCCACGACTAATTACTTCTACCTAACATATAATGCATCTTCTCATGACTTAGATTTCAATGAAGAACACATGATGGTGATCGGTTCTGGTGTTTATCGAATCGGGAGCTCTGTTGAATTCGACTGGTGTGCTGTCAGGTGTCTGAGAGAGCTGAGACGTCTTAATCGTACCCCGAGACTGTTAGTACAGATTATGACATGTCTGACAGGTTATACTTTGAAGTAATATCTTTTCGAAGTCGTTATGGACATATACAACATAGAAAACCCATGTGGAATAATTTTGTCAATGGGTGGCCATAGACTTGCATAGACAGCAGGCGAGGATTTCGGGCCCCTCTCCAGAGAGTATTGTCGGTGCTGGAAACAGGTTCAAGTCCTCACGAATGCTCGATAGAATTGGAATAATGCAACCGAGATGGAAAGAGTTAACTAAGTTACAATCGACGGCAATTTTTTTTAACGAAGTAGTATCCTTGTCTTGTCAGGCCTTCGTATGTACTCAGTGGTGCAGCAATGAATGTAGCTCACTCAGATCAGGATTTGGAAACTTATCTGAATGTAGTGACGTCAGTAAAGAACATCCTGTAGTGGTATCAAAGCTCTTGCTGGAGAGCAAAGAAATAGATGTTGATGCAGAAACTTACGAAGGTATCATCCTGAGAATGCTGGAGTACATTCTGGAAATGCTACCCTCGTAACACCTCCTCAGGATATCAACACTGAGACCTTGGCAAAAATCAAAAATATTGTCAGGTCAATAGCTGCTTCATTAGAGGTTACTGGTCCTTTCAACGTGCAGCTCATAGCCAAAGATAACGACCTCAAAAATCTATCTTGCTCTCTATAGGAAGTTTTAAGGTGATTTTTTTTTCATCCGAAGGCTATGCCTAAAGTAAACTATTTATTTTTTAGCACAAAATGGAGTTGTTGCCTGCTATGAGGTCACTGCAGAAGAGGGGCTATAAGCTGTAAGTCAGTTTAGGAACTGCTGATTTTTATAACGAGCATGGAGTTGACGTGAGTATTTTTTCTGATTAATCAAAACTGAACAATCTATCTCGAATGTTTGTGAGGAATTGCTTCTCTTCAATTTGAATTATATGTTCTGTAAAAGTTGGAAGATTGTTTCCTAATGAGCAGAATTTATGTTATACTTTTCCTGACTGACCAGAAGAAGCGTCAACTAAGCTTTGGACTTTTTTCCAAGAATATTTTTTATTAAGAGGATGTGGGAGCACGTGACTCAAATTATTATCTGTCAATGATATTTTCATTTCTCTTCTTGCTTTACTCTCTCTAGCCCAAATTAATCAATGACGTACGTCCCTGCTGGCAGGTAGCGGAAGTAAGCACTCTGAAATAAGTACGACGAGAATAAGGTTCAGCATTTTTTATTGAATGCCCACATTCGCTTGTTCCCCACTTGGCAACGCTGGGCTGGTTTCATTCGTTTCTCAGTGGCGGGGCCAAAGATCGCAGTGGCAGTGTGCGTTAAAGATTGAAAATATGAAAATGATGTGCAAATTTTCAATCTCATTTTAGGTTTTTCTTGTTTGCAGTTGAGTTTGTGATTCCAAATAGTGTAGCTTCGTGAAAAAAGATATTAAATTTATATTTTTTATCAGAATAGGTTTGTGAAATTAGTATATTTGCTGCATTTTATGCTTGGCCATACTTCTGGAATAGAAGGCACATTCCGTAATCATTTACAAAAAATAAAACATGTAGTGATTGTTTACGAGAAGTGAGGCGTTTTGTTTTCATTAATTTCATAAATATATTTTTTATATATCATTTGGTAGTTCTAAGCAAGGTTCAATCATTTTTCCTCACTTTTCATTTAGGAAATCTCTCAACGCAAGTACAAATTCTGATTCAAGACTAGATCCAGTAATTTTTTGTCTTTTTTCTCATTTCAAAATCACTCGAAACGAGTTGAATAAATTTATAGAAGACGTCAAATCGACAAGTTATGATAAACATAATTGATTAGTGGAAATGAACTGTGAATAATACTCAAAGAGAGTTTCATTGAAAACAATAAAATATAATGTAGAATGAGCGAAAAGTAAAATAAATCACATTTCTATAAAATATATATTTTTATGAATTTCATTAGTTCAGATTTCCATTGTCTGATATTATATAAAATGATTAAAATTAAATAATTAAAGAACAAGAATATATTTGAATAGATGAAAAAACAATTATATTAAGCAAAAAAAAAACTGAAATGAAATAATAGCGAAATAAAATACAAGTAAAAAGGGAACAAATTGAACAAAAATATAAAAATAAAATTAAAAAGTCGAGAGATTCCAAGCCAAGTTACTTCACGAATTTTCGATTGTAAGTATCAACAATCGTGAGGACTGATCGGTCCATAAGAAGGACGTTCTGATCAGACCGATCATCAGCTCCAGAGACTCGGCTACACAAGACTTGTCTAAATTTTCACTCCCCATAATACAACCATTACCATTGTGAAGAATTCAAGGCATTTTGTCAAACTACTAGCTGCAATTGAAATCACACATGAAGATCAACTAATCAGTTTCGGCGTGGAAAGCCTTTATACCAACGTTCCGGTAGAAGAAGCACTCCAAATCATACAGAGGAAGCTATCCGAAGACGGGGACCTGAAAGACAGAACGAATTTACTTATAGAAGTAATTATGGAATTGCTAGGATGCTGTGTACGAAACTGTTATTTCCAACTGAAAGACGAATTCTTTACACAAGATGAGGGACTGCCACTTCCACCAACATATATATATATATATATATATATATATATACTCCATATATATATATATATATATATATATATATATACTCCATATATATATATATATATATATATATATATATATATATATATATATATATATATATGGAGTGGTTTGAAACTCTGGCCATTCAAGAAGCCCACAAGAAACCTCGTGTCTGGTTGAGATACGTTGATGACACCTTCATAATACGGAACCAAGGAAATACCGAACTAGACGATTTCCTGAAACACAACAACAGCGTAAGACCTTCCATTACTTTCACATTGGAGAAGGAAGCCCGCAACTAATTTCAATTCTTAGACGACCAGGCCACCAAACGCGAACTGTGATTCCAAGATACCCTATGAGTGCAGAAAATCCTATATCGGTGAAATTAAGAGGCTATTGTATGTTCGCATTGCCGAGCACAAGAAACACAAACAGCGAGGGGAAACCAGCAAATCAGGAATAGCAGAGCATGTTTGGACTCATCAACATAACTTCTAATGGTCCCAAGCAGAGATCATACACAAAGAGGAACATTGGTTTTGGAGAAAATTCAAAGAAGCCGCATACATGTTATCCAACAATGTATTCAGCCAAGCTAGCGCAACATATGGAAACCCATAACGAAAAATGGCTAACTCCTGCCAAACGGTCATCTCCTACTAAACCAGTGAAGCGGAAAAAGGAAAGCAGGGATAAGTGAAAGTACTCAAATGTCCTATCAATAAATATTACTTGAGTTTTTTCCTAACACCAAATCGTTATTTTTACAGCTCGACACGTGTTTCCATCACCAAGTGATCATCTTCAAGAAGAAGATATTATCTTCCTCTTGAAGATGAAGATATTATGTTCCTCTTGAAAATGAAGATATTTATTATCTTCCTCTTGAAGATAATATCTTCAAGAGGAAGATAATATTGGTGATCGAAACACGTCGAGGTGTAAAAATAACAATTTGGTGTTGGGAAAAAACTCCAGTAATATTCATTACTACACCAAAGGTTCCAAACAGTACATCATTAGTCCTATAAATAGTCAGCTCACGGAGGAATGAGTCCAGTCATCACCCGAAGACGATTGTGGATACTGACAATCGAAACGTCGTGAAGTAACTTGGCTTGGAATCTCTTGACTTTTTAATTTTTTTTTATATTTTTGTTCAATTTGTTTCCTTTTTACTTGTATTTCATACCACTATTATTCCATTTCAGGTTTTTTTTGCTTAATATAATTGTTTTTTCAGCTATTCATTTTTATTCTAGTTCTTCAATTTTTTAATTCTTCTTTTTTAGTTCTTTCAGGGATTTCAAATTATTCTATATAATATCAGACAATGGAAGTCCGAACTAATGAAATTCATCATGAAACATTGTCAATCACCTTCAAACAAATATAAATTTTTTTTTATAAAATACAATTAACTAATAACACTAAAAAAATAAAATGAAACTGAGAGAATCTTTAAAGATGGAACACTAATATTTTGGGAAACTTATTGATTATCAATTTCAATAGAAATAAAATAGCAGATGGAAAAAGTAATGATCGACTTTATTCATGTGAAGTTGACAAATGGAAAATATAAATGTGATACAAACTTTCTGAACAAAAGAGTCGAGTTCAACTTATACGAAGAATGAATTATAATAACATATATTTTTAAAGATATAGAAATGACCGAATTGATTAAACAGATTGGATGGTGTTAAAGTTGAAATTTGTAAAGACCAATTACCCTAACATCAAACTGATATTATTTGCAGTATTTGCACTCGACGGGCGTTTTGCTAAGTGCGATGTTGCCAAACCCTTCTCTGCTCTAATATGTGTTCAGTTTTTATGAGATGGCAGCACTTGATGGGTGAAAATTCATTGAATGAAGAAAACACGTTTTATAGATTAGTTTAACATTATTTCATATTTCATTTGGTGAAAAGTTGACTATATTTGATCGTACAATGTCGCTATCTTGAAAATTTTGAAATTCGTCAAAGGAATAAGAAGTTGAAAACATGTTTGGAAGAATAAATGGAAAACAATGAGTTAACGACATTCTTCGTTACATTATTGATAACTTTCCCTCATACATATTTTTTATGTAACATCTCATTTCTTCACAAAGTGTTTTCGCGATTTTCAATATGGCGCTGCCACTCCATAGGGCTCTTAAGGATTCGTAATTGGTGAAATGTTGTAATACTTTCAAATGAATATTTATAATTATTTCTGAAATTTAATAACTTCATGACATTTGATAACTAATAAGAAAGAAATCTTCATTGATGTGTTTAAGTTTGTTGGTACCACCTGAACAACACATGATAAAAGGACGAATTCTCAAATTCATATATGAGTCCACGAATTGATCCGCATGATTCATCTATTGGACCATTCGACACATTATTCAAGAACTCACCCAATCATTAAATATCGCAGATGATTTTCCGCAAAATGGCGTTCTTCTGCCAGTAGTGTTATTAACTAAAGATATAATTGAAGACATCACATAACTAAAGATATAATTAAAGACATCACATAAAATTCCTGAACTCTTTTTTTAAATTTTCATATACATACAAATTTTTTGAACGAATGGTTAACCCTGAAGAGGCATGATCCTATAGCAGCCCCCCCCGATAACAACTATGTAACCAAAAACTAACAAAACCTAAAACGAATAAACATCTTTGAACTTGAACGAATGGTATAATAACGTTGAAGAATTTTGGATCAAAGTTATTACTACCAGGTCAAGTATATCAAATATTATTGGGAATTGTTGGGTCATAGTGTATAGTTTCATTTCCCTATCGAAAATAATTTAGCAATTGTCATATCAATGACACAATGTTGCTGTTTCAAAATCAACCATTGGAACATATCTCTAATTGTAACGATGGAACCAGTTTCAGGTCTCAGTTACTTGTAGCAACCTGTAAAATACGACATATTACATATTACTGATAAAAATAACAGTTTTAAACATTGATTTTACGCAGTAACTTTTGTATGTTGGTTTTTATTTAATTTTTATAGAAAACAAAACTAGTTTCGAAAACAAATCAAAGGATAAACAAGACACTGTAGCTTGGAAACAAAACCTTTCCGGACCTATTTTTATTTAAACCTCTTTCGAAAAATGTACACCTATAGGGCAGGAATTTGGCAAAAATATATCTTTTAGTAGTCTTCACTCACAAAAAGATATTTGTGCAACTACGTTATTTGTAATGACTTTATCTACTTTCACTTTCCAAATTTCACTATGAAAATCTTGAAAGTTCAAATTCGTGTATCTGAGAAATGTAAAATTGAATATTTCTGTAGCTTTTTCGAGTCATATCGAATATGGGCTTCATTGTTGTCGGCGAACACTGCGACTTTCCGAGTAGTTGGCGTAACAACCAAACTCTTTTTGCTTGGATGAGGAAGGAGAATGTAGCAGGCATTCAAAGAATAGACACTAGGCAGCTAACAAAACAGATCAGAGAAAAGGGGACCATTTTAGGAAAAATTGTTTATTCGCTGCCAGTATCCGAAAACGATCAAGGTAAATTTTTAAACATTTTAGATTTGATTTTATTTAATTATTTCAGGAGTCACATCTGTAAGTATGTCTTAAGTAATATCTCTCTTAAATGAGAATAGAGTAAACATAAAAACAATGCTACGGAAAAACATTAGTTATACATGATGTTCGGTATAGGCTGACCTGATGGTTCTTCTTGATATCCTCTATTCTCTTATGTACAAAGTTCTTTCTCACATGATGACGTCCCTTCCCTATGGTATTTCAAATTCAAATCTTATATTTCTCAATATCCAGATTTGTCCTATCAACGGCTGTTATTTCGCCATTTTTTAACTTCTAGAAAGTTGTTGTCCAAAGTAATGTTTTGTTTAGAATTCCTTTCCGACCTCTGCTGCGTCCGGATCAGGCTGATGTCTCTCTTTATTTTGATCTATAAATAATTTTGGACATGTATATTCTTAAAAGGGTGCTTGAATTGATATCATAATTTTTTTTTGCAAAATTTGAATATTTAATAGAATATAAGGTTTTTTATTTGAAGTCTCGAGGCGCTAGGTTATGCCTTCTTGAAACAGTCACTGGGTTACCCCTTTCATGATACTTTCAGATTTGAAGGCCATACACAAAACATCTCGCTAATTTGTCAAATATATTTTTAGTTTTTCTCATATGGTTTATGAGAGACTCAGAAATTTAAAAACTGTCTCTCATGTGCTGTCCTATATAATTTGATTGAATTTTGTGGCAACATTAAAGAATGTCTAGTAAACAGTTGAAACTTTACAAGTATTATAAGTAACTATTTTATAAGTGAATTATATGAGTCCTAATTTGCTAAGAAGTCAATGTATTTTATCTCTCTGAAATCGTCTGACTATCATCAGCACCCCTATTATTATTTATTATTATTTTAATTTTCGTATATCTATTTTAGACTGTATGTTTAATTTTTTAGAGCATGCAAATTATATTATGATTTTAACAAGTCCCTTGTCATTTGTTCAATGTGTCTGTGTTAATTTTAGTGTACCAATATTTTACTTTATGAATATTTTGTAATGTATATTACAGATTGTGACTATGTCAATATCTCTTTGAGATTTGATGACATCATAACACCTTTTGCAGATCTTCGATTATTCAACGAAATAGTCAAAAACAATAATTTATAACACAAAATTACCTCATTTCAAGTAAATGATATTATCCTGTCCCAAACTCATTTAAATAACAGACATGTTGAGTTCCTTTATTCATAAAATCTTTTTCCAAGCACCACATTTAAAATACCTGACAAGAAATAATTTTTTATACAGATGGTTACAAGAAAATAATCCCAAAATATGTATTTTTGGTTCTCCTTTTAGGAACCCATCACATACAACCCAAATGGTACGCCCAGGATCTGTGCAGTCGACTGCGGTTTGAAATACAATCAAATTAGGTGTTTGATAAATAGAGATGCAAGAGTCGACGTTGTTCCATGCAATCATAAACTCAATATTGATGAGTACTATGGGCCCTTTCTCAGTAATGATCCAGGCAATCCGGAGATGTGCAAGGAGATCATTAGAAACATCAAAACGGTTCTAGGCAATAATAAGGTCAAACCAATATCAGGCATCTGTCTAGGACATCAACTTCTGTCTATGGCCATAGGCTGTTCCAGTTTCAAAATGAAGTAGGTCATATATTTAACAGTCACTGTACAATTTTATCCACAATGTTTATATCTTTCAGATATGGTAATCGAGGTCACAATCAATCATGTATTCATCATGATACAGGAAGGTGTTACATGCCATTGATGTCAAAATTTTGTCTCATGATTGGGAGCTTCTTTTTTCAAATGCCAACGATGCAACAAACAGAGGTATAGTTCCATAGTCAGCTCCCTTATTTCAGCGTACAATTTCACTTTTGTTTGAAGGTGGTTGATACGCAAGATTTGGAAGTGTTGTTTGATGTATTTTTGGAAGTTGCAAAGAAGTATGCAGATCAGTAGAGCAATGTCAGGCAATTATTAGCAAATACGTTAAAATACAGCAAACCACAGCCTGCACTTACACATATACCCAAAAAAGTGCTAATAATTGGTTCAGGACGATTGTCTATTGGGCAAGCAGGATAATTCGATTACTCAGGTTCCCAAGCAATGAAAGCTCTGAGGTAAAAAACATTCAAACAGTAGTTATCAATCCCAACATAGCCGCAGTTCAAACATTAAAACGGCTAACGGATAAAATTTACTTCCTGTCACTAGTTCCGGAATACGTAGAGCAGGCATTTCGTTCAAAAAGACCAGTGGGAGTACTTTTAACTTTCGGTATACAAACAGAATTGAATTGCGGTGTCGAATTGGAGAGATTAGGGGCCTTCAAAAAGTATAATTGCCAAATTTTGGGAACACCTTTTCAAGCAATCATCGACACGGAAGATCGCAAAGAGTTCAGTGAGAGAATATCTGAAATGGACAAGAAGGTTGCTCCGAGTATGGCGGCTCATTCCGTTCAAGAGGCCTTAGAAGCTGCCGACCAGTTGGGTTACCCTGTGATGGCCAGAGCAGATTTTTCTCTAGGTGGATTAGGTTCAGGATTCGCCAATTGTAAGGTCATCATTGACAAGTCCTCGAGAGGATGGAAGGAAGTTGAATATGAAGTGATGAGAGATGCTTTTGCTAATTGCATAACGGTTTGTAACATGGGAAATGTGAATCCACTCGGTATATATACTGGAGAATCCATAGTGGTAGCTCCGAGTCAGACGCCCACAAATAGTGAATATAATATGCTTCGAACAACAGCAATCGATGTCATCCGGCATTTCGGTGTTGTAGGTGTGTGAAACATACAGTATGCACTGAATCCCCACTCACACAAGAATATTACATCATCGAGGTAAATGCGAGACTTTCCAGTAGCTGTGCCTTGGCTAGTAAAGCTACAGGATATCCCTTAGCTTTAATGGCAGCCAAATTTGCTTTGGGTATATCATTACATGAGATCAATAATTATGTTACCGGCATGGTTGATGAGAATGTGACAGGTTCTGATCCCTACTTGAAGCCTTTGAATGATGATGAATTGAAAGAGCCTACCGATAAAAGAATGTTTGTACTTGCAGCAGCTTTGAAAAGTGGCTACTCTATAGATAAGTTGTATGTCCTTATCAAAATCGAATAGTGGATCCTTCAAAAAATATCCTAGAGTATGATAATCTGTTTGAAACGATTGACCAAAATAGTTTGAGACACGGTCTTTTGCAAAAAGCTGAGCAAATTGGATTTTCAGACAAACAGATCACCTCTGCCGTTAAAAGTACAGAACTTGCTGTTCGAATGCAGAGAGAAAAGCTCAATATAAAACCTTTTGTGAAACAAATCGACACTGTAGCAGCAGAGTCGCCTGCCACGACTAATTACCTCTACCTAACACATGTTTTTTCAGTGGCGAAACGTTTAATGTATTTTCAATTTCAATTACTTCTTTTATTTTCCAGAAGAAACATTCTGTGATGTTATTGAAGTTAATTGTAGTTTTTATTCATTAATCTATCATATCAATCAAAAATATGAAGTCATTCGAAGAAAAATTTTGCTAAAGAATTGTTCAAAGCAAATGCAATAAAATTTGGAGAATATAAAACAAAAATAGGAGTGATGACTCCAGTTTACTGTGATCTACGGGTTATTGTGAGCTTGCGAAATTAATGGACACATTAGCAGACCTTCTCATTGTGAATGTTGAGAAAATGAACGTTGAGCTCTTATGAGGCGTACCACTGCATTGCTCATAGCTACAGCAGTTTCTTTGAAATTATTGAAACCTATGGTGATGAGGAGGAAAGAGGCTAAAGACTATGGAACTGAAAAACTCATTGAAGATATTTTCACTGCAGGCCAAAATTGTTTGATTGTAGAAGATGTTGTTACTTCTGGAAGCAGTATCTTGGAAACTGCCAAAGATTTGAATGGCGTTGGTATAAAGTGTACAGACGCGATTGAAATAGACTCTGATTCAAATAGTAGATTATTTGAGAGAATGTGGCTGTATTGATGATGCAGTTGTTGAGCAAGTAAAAAGTTATTTGGCTAATACCTAGATTGATGAAATTTCTTTAAATGAAACTATCACAAAAGACCGACTAGGTCTTTCATTTCTGGATCGGGCAAAATATGCCAAAAATCCAGTTTCACAAAAACTGTTTGAAATTATATCTTCCAAGCAGACTACATTGTGGGTAGCTGCAGACCTAATAAACTCTACTGATATTTTGAATCTTGCCGACAGAGTTGCTCCCCACATTTGTGCCTTGAAAATCCACATCGACATCGTTGAAGATTTCCATCCAGCCAAAGATAACTACCTCAAAAATCTATCTTGCTCTCCATAGGAAGTTTTAAGGTGATTTTTTTTTTCATCCGAAGGCTAGGCCAAAAGTAAACTATTTATTTTTTAGCACAAAATGCAGTTGTTGCCTACTATGAGGTCACTGCAGTAGAGGGTCTATAAGTTGTATGCCAGTTTAGGAACTGCAGATTTTTATAACGAGCATGGGGTTGACGTGAGTACTTTTTCTGATTAATCAAAACTGAACAATCTATCTCGAATGTTTGTGAGGAATTGCGTCTCTTCAATTTGAATTATATGTTCTGTAAAAGTTGGAAGATTGATTCCTATTGAGCAAAATTTATGTTATATTTTTCTTGACTGACCAGAAGAAGCGTCAACTGAGCTTTGAACTTTTTTCCAATAATGTTTTTTTATTAAGAGACCGTGGGAGCACGTGACCAAATTATTATCTGTCAATGATATTTTCATCTCTCTTCTTGCTTCACTCTCTCAAAGATGCACGCCCCTGCTGGCGAGTAGTGGAAGTAAGCACTTGAAATAAGTGCGACGAGAATAAGATTCATCATTTTTTATTGAATGCCCACATTCGCTTGTTCATCACTTGGCAACGCTGCGCTGGTTTCATTCGTTTCTCAGTGGCGGGGCCAAAGATCGCAGTGGCGTGTGCGTTAAAAATTGAAAATACGAAAATGATGTGCAAATTTTCAATATCATTTTAGGTTTATTTGGTTTGCAGTTTAGTTTGTGATTCTAAAAAATGTAGAATCGTGAAAAAAGATTGAATTTATATTTTTCATCTGAATAGGTTTGTGAAATTAGTATATTTGATGCATTATATGCTTGGCCATACTTCTGGAATAGCTATTTATGTAAAGAGTTACGAAAAGTTTAAAATTGTGCCCATGAAATCCTTTCGTATTACATACAAGATTTTTTCTAATTCCATTGCAACATTGTTTTCATTATTTTTCAATAATAAAGTATTGAATCTACAAATATTTTCACTAATCAAGGATGCTATTCATCACATAACTTGTCACTTTAGCGTCATCTATACATTCATTTTGCTCCATTTACTTTGAGTGATTTCATAGAGGCAGAAGAGATAGAGTAAGAGTTCTGAATGGAAATTTGTTCTTGTGTTGTGTGATTTCCGAGTTGAAAGGTATGATAAAATCACTGAACCGAGACAAGAATCAGCGAATGATATAAACATATATTTATAAAAGGCATATTCCGTAATCATTTACAAAAAATAAAACATGTGATTGTTTACGAGAAGTGAGGCGTTTTGTTTTCGTTAATTTTATAAATATATTTTTTATATCATTCGGCAGTTCTAAGCAAGGTTCAATCATTTTTCCTCACTTTTCAACTTGGAAATCACTCAACGCAAGTACAAATTCTGATTCAAGACTAGATCCAGTAATTTTTTGTCGTTTTTTCACATTTCAAAATCACTCGAAACGAGTTGAATAAATTTATAGAAAACGTCAAATCGACAAGTTATGATAAACATAATTGATTAGTGGAAATGAACTGTGAGTAATACCCAAAGAGAGTTTCATTGAAAACAATGAAATATAAGTGAAATGAGCTAAAAGTAAAATAAATCACATTTTTATAAAACATATATTTTTATGAATTTCATTAGTTCGGACTTCCATTGTCTGATATTATATAAAATGATATGAAATCCCTGAAAGAACTAAAAAAAAGAATTAAACAATTAAAGAACAATAATAAAAATGAATAGCTGAAAAAACAATTATATTAGGCAAAAAAAACCTTGTATTTTATTTCACTAACGGTGAAAAAAAATACAAGTAAAAAGGAAACAAAATGAACAAAAATATAAAAATTAAATTAAAAAGTTAAGAGATTCCAAGCCAAGTTGATTTAAAGATTTTATTCCATAACGAATCTTTGGAATACAAACTGAGTAGAGAAAAGTATCTTCTGAGTAATTCAGTGTTCATATAAAAGTATTTGTTTCGAAAGATTTTTTTTTCGTGTAATTCAATGTTTATATGGAAGTAACTGTTTTAGGAGGGCTATCTTTCAGTTTGTGTCTGAAAGTTACTTCTTTGCATGATCTACATACACATCCATGTATAGAGTTACTTATTTTAAAATTTATTAGTTTTTTCCTTTCTTTGGAAGATTCCCACATTTTTTTGTATCAAGATGGAGTAGTAGAAAGCCAAAAATTAATCACTCCCAAAAATATAATCCCTTCAATTCAAAAAAAGAAATCTTCATTGATGTGTTTACGTTTGTTGGTACCACCTGAACAACACATGATAAAAGGACGAATTCTCAAATTCATATATGAGTCCACGAATTAATCCGCATGATTCAGCTATTGGACCATTCGACACATTCTGCCAGTGGTATTATTAACTGAAGATATAATTAAATACATCACATAAAATTCCTGAACTCTAATTTCAAATTTTCATATATATACTAATTTTTTGAAGGGATGGTTAACCCTGAAGAGGCATGAGCCTATAGCAGGTCCCCCCGATAACAACTATGTAACCAAAAACTAAAACAAATAAAAATCTTTGAGGTTGAACGAATGTTATAATAACGTTAAAGAAATTTGGATCAGCTCAACTATATCAAATATTATTAGGAAATGTTGAGTCATAGTGTATGGTTTCATTTCCCTATCGAAAATAATTTAGCAATTGACCTTTCAATGACACAATGGTGCTGTTTCAAAATTAACCAAAATTAACTGCAAATATCTGAAACTTCATCTAATGACCAATACAATTGAGGCGATAAAAGTATTCATGTGGGTCATTAACAAAATAAGCGATTGAATACATTTAGCATCCTTTTCTTTTACAGTTCACAAAATGAAGACAAACAGTTTACATTTGTATTCAATCAGAGGGAGCTAATATATGGATGATGGCGATGACCGTTTGACACTTTACATTGTTCACTTGTTTCCACAACTAATAAACTAGGCACTTCATATTTCACAGTGAGTAAATTTTATACAGTAATTATACATTTTGATCTCGAATTGGGAATGATTATGTCTACTATTCCGCATACTGGAAAATTTTAATTACTAGGTATGGGAGTTTAAAAATAGAATGGAATATAGGTTTTTGAGAATCATTAATGAAGTGTTGACGAATTTTATGAAATCGACTCAAAATCGTAATGTGGACTTACATCTGATGCATAAATTGATGTCTTATGCGAATTCTTTCATGGTTCCAACTGTAAAAAGTGTTCCTTTTATATTAAGTGAGACTTTTTTTACTGTATTTGATTGTGATACTCCATGTTTTTTTATATGAAATTTTATCTATGTCTATCTGCTGAAAATACAATATTTTTGGAAAGTTTCTATTTTTTAATGATTATTAATATAATCCCCCTGTTACATGGACCATTTACCTTTTTGTTATTCAGATTAGGCTGTACGTTTCTGACCGTATCAATTACTTTCTGGCCATTCTTTATTGTGATCAGTTTTCCAAAAACGCAACACGTATTTCGCTATACAATAGCTAGTGTAAAGTAGAAGTAGAAAGCCAAAATTTTGTTTTTCAGAAACTACTCTCTTCTAAAAATATATTTGATTTAAATGGAAAACAACTTTGGATATAACGAAAAATACTGTTTCAGTCTCTTTGTAGATCATTTTGCAGAGTTTTAAATCTGAACCCGATAAAAGTTTGGCAAGATATAATCAAGTAAACATTAATTTCGAGAAATGTACACATACAGGGCAGGAATTTGGCAAAAATATGTCTTTTAGTAGTCTTCACTCACAAAAAGATATTTGTGCAACTACGTTATTTGTAATGATTTTATCAACCGAACCCCATAGATCAAATCCTACTAATATTCTTCATATATTCAGTTCAAAATATACATGCACGAGATCGCTGTTTTTCTACTGTTCTACATATACTCCAAGAACATAATTTTTTCAAATTACTGCAGCATTCTGCACTTGACTTTTATATCACCAGTATTCAATTGAAATTGTTTTTTTTTCCCAATCTGGCCAATGGGATAAATCCTTCCATTCCTCCTCTAGTCTCCTATACACATATAATTGAGATATATTGTATAAG
This sequence comes from Leptinotarsa decemlineata, assembly GCF_025532065.1. Taxonomy (NCBI): domain Eukaryota; kingdom Metazoa; phylum Arthropoda; class Insecta; order Coleoptera; family Chrysomelidae; genus Leptinotarsa; species Leptinotarsa decemlineata. The sequence continues at coordinate 1,722,147 of NW_027412614.1, forward strand.
ACAGTCTTTTGAAACTGTTATATTGAACTACACACTGAAAACTTGATATAACTAACAGTTTCATTGAACTATATTCTGAGTTGATACGTATTTGAAAACAGAATGTGAATTTTGAAATGTTTCTTCAAATTCTGCATTGCATACTTTAATCAAAAGTTGTAGTAAACACATATCTAACATATTTGACGGTGTATTCGTAATAATTTTCCTTTTTCTAGTATTTTAAACTGGTATGGTGGGATATCCAGAATCTGTAACAGACCCAAGCTACCACAAACAAAGTCTCGTCTTAACACACCCTATTGTTGGAAATTATGGTGTTCCCGATTCAACAAAAGACGATACTGGTATTCCCTAGTAAGTATATAGACACTCAAGAATTATCCAAATCAAATAAATCATGGAATACGGGCCCTGTGACATGTTTTCATGATATATATTGATGTATCTTTATGAAAAACTAACGGATAAATTGCGTTTTATTATAATACGTCACTATTATTACTGATGTTTTTCCTCTTTTATTATTATTATTTTTATTGATGAAATATCATATTTCAATTCTCATTTCCTATTCCCGATGAAGACAAATCCAAAAACACAAAAATCATAGGAATGGGTCCAGCCGTTCTTGAGTTCTTTTATAATTATGATCATTATTTTTATTGAAAAAATATAATTTTTCAATACTTATATTGCCGGAAGGGGCATTCAAACTAGATCAAATGTTTCTCGCTAGTTCATCCTTGGGACACGGCGGACAATTTATTATAGGCAATGCCATAAATAAATGAATAAATAAGACCATGACTTCACCAGATTGTTGATACAACATTATGATGAAAAATTTCATCATCAAGAAGTAGAATTTGTCATTAATGAAATCAGAAATACTGGGTGATAAACTTTCGAGCTGCAGTCAAATCAGCAGTCTCGGGGTATTTGAAATGTAGGATTTTGAAAAGCAAATTTTCACCACCTCTAGTGGATCAACTACCTGAAGCATGATTGAAGAGAGGTGTTAGAGCTTTCATTAACACTGGCATGAACTATTTTGCCCCAACCCTCAGAAGTCGAAACTTGTGCGAGCTAAGGACTGACGAGGTCTTACCTTTTAACGTGTGATTCCTAACACGGGTTGGACGACAGCAAGTGAAAATTGATCGTTCAGCCTGGGGCTTGAACCAGCGACCAACACATCGGTCGATTTGAGTAAGTGAACAAAGCACCCACGTCGAATCAACCGGATACCGTTCCACCGGACGGTATGAAAGATTTCTCGAATGCTAACAAATTCATTTTGGACTCGCTGCCAACCTTGTCCAAGTGAAGTAAATGGTTGGGAACCCATAGCACTCAATGACATAGTCATACTGGTCGATGATCAAACCCCACACAATAAGTGGAAATCAGGTAAAATAACGGCTATTCATCCAGGAGTTCGTGGCAGAATTTTGGTTGTCGTAATAAAATCCTCAACTTTGGGGTATATGCGCCTAGTCACGAAAATTTGGAGATTGGAGCTACAGGAATAGTAATTCCTCAAGCGGGAGGAGAAAAAAAATTAAACGTCATATCAGAGGCTAAGGAAGCATATTTGCCTATACACTGGTTTGGATAATTGACATCTAGCCACTTTCAAATCAACCTTATCTTGCTGAAATTACTCTTACCGGAAGACAAGCAGAAGTTATGCCTTGCAAGAGCTCACTAGATCACTGATATGACGCATCTGGATGTTTTTGAGATGACATCTGAAGTATATGAAACACAATTGCAGTTCATTTTCAGAACTCGTGGATAGATAAAGAGGTGCTTGCAACGAATTTACCCCAGGAACATCTCCTAATGTGGGATATACATTTGTAAACAGACTTCATTATTGTCAGAGTGCGAATGGTAAAAATTTTGAACATTTATTGGGATTAACTGGAGTTTTGAATTTTTTTTCAAAATTATATTTTGTTGTTTGTTGTTGTTGATACAGTTGATTAAACATTTCTGATTTCATAGAGGGGTCTAAAATATTGCATAAATTTGAATTCAGATGATTTTTTGAAACTAATTTCGTTTTAACTTCCAGGTGAGATCCTGGTTGCTGATGTTATTGACTCCAATAGTTGGCGGCTGTGGCCTTCGGGAGATAAAAGATTGATGGTGGACAAGCAAGTGTACAGAAACCTTTCCAATGTTACTGATAAAGATTTGGATATAGTAAAAAGGAATTTCGAATGGGTTGCAGATCAACTGGACCATTTAATTCCTCCTAACAATTGTCTTATTGTGATAGTGATGGGCAGCACAGCTGATAAAGAACATTGTAATAAAATTAAAAATTGCTGTGAGTATCTTGGACTGAATACTGAATTCAAAGTATCTCCTGCACACAAACCCACTGGTTATACTTTGGACATAATAAATTATTATGAAGGACTGAATATTCCTATAATTTTTATTGCAGTGGCTAGAAGGCTAAATGGGCTGGAACCAGTTATTTCTGGCAACACAGATTATCCGGTGATGAATTGTCCGCCGGGTCCCAAGGATGAACAAGCGAGAGACATTTGGTCTAGTTTGAATGTCTCTTTCGGCTTAGAATGCGGCACTTTGTTATATCCAGAAACGGCGGCATTATTTGCGACACAGAGTATCGCTATCAACAATTATATGTTTTGGAGTAAACTGAGGTTAAAACGACTAGGATTTTTCAAGAGTTTGCCTAATACTGATGAAGACGAAATTACCCCCAGAAACATCTCCCAATGTGGGATATACATTTGTAAACAAACTTTATTATTGTCAGAGTGCGAATGGTAAAAATTTTGAACAATTATTGGGATTAACTGGAGTTTTGAATTTTTTTTCAAAATTATATTTTGTTGTTTGTTGTTGTTGATACAGTTGATTAAACATTTCTGATTTCATAGAGGGGTCTAAAATATTGCATAAATTTGAATTCAGATGATTTTTTGAAACTAATTTCGTTTTAACTTCCAGGTGAGATTCTGGTTGCTGATGTTATTGACTCCAATAGTTGGCGGCTGTGGCCTTCGGGCAATAAAAGATTGATGGTAGACAAGCAAGTGTACAGAAACCTTTCCACTGTTAGTCATAAAGATTTGGATATAGTGAAAAGGAATTTCGAATGGGTTGCAGATCAACTGGACCATTTAATTCCTCCTAACAATTGTCTTATTGTGATAGTGATGGGCAGCACAGCTGATAAAGAACATTGTAATGAAATTAAAAATTGCTGTGAGGATCTTGGACTGAATACTGAATTCAAAGTATCTTCTGCATACAAAACCACCGGTCATACTTTGGACATAATAAACTATTATGAAGGACTGAATATTCCTATAATTTTTATTGCAGTAGCTAGAAGGCTAAATGGGCTGGGACCAGTTATTTCTGGCAACAAGGATGAACTAGCGAGAGATATTTGGTCTAGTTTGAATGCCTCTTCCGGCTTGGGATGCGGCACTTTGTTATATCCAGAAACGGCGACAGTTTGGAGTAAACTGAGGTTAAAACGACTAAGATTTTTCACGAGTTTGCCTAATTCTGATGAAGAAATGAGGAATTCCAAACAATAATTATTATTTTTTCAATTATTTTTATTGTTTATGTTCATTAAAAAAGTGAATTGAAATTTTTTTCTCTATTACTATTTTTTCTGATCACCTCCTGACAAATAATGATATGGAAGGCAGATATAGTATTGTTATTTAACATAGTGCTCTACACTAATTATCAATTCTCCATGTTGTATTTCCTATTTTAGCTCCCAAGAAACAAAAACATAATAAACCTACTGCACCATCAAGGCATTCTAAGATTTGAATAAGATTCTTTAATAACTCTTGCGATGGCTTTGATTTAAATACCTTTTATACTAGAAATGCTTCCCTATATGTATTCTTTTACAAATATTCTAGCAACCATCTTGTGTTTGATAAACATTGCATTACACTGTTCATGAAACGGTGTTTTCAATATTTTTCAACCCATCAAACTCGAGAGTTCTGACTGACTAACTGTTGATACTACCTTCGCCACTACTGTCTTTTTCTGAGTAACCACGAATACGATGATTCACCCTTTCATTGGATCAGTGGGATAAGGAATTCGAAGCTAAACTACTTGAAACTGAATTGGATATTAGTTCTTTTGGGGGCTGTGAGGGCTCAGCCAGAGGATTAAACTCAGCCTCATTTAGAGTTCCCACTTCTTCTTTTGTCAAAGCTTGACCGTTTTGCTGCGAGTCTACCACCACACTGCACAACTCCAGTTCCTGCACTGTCTGTACATATTCGTATTAACTGTTGTACGGGTAACTATGAACCGAAGGATTCTGTTGCATTAAAACATGAGAATTTGATAGCGGCATCGGAGAAAGAGATTTGTGATAGATAATACTCGATTGGGGATGAGGATAGGATAGGATTGGCTGTACCATCATAGGTAGATGTTCATGGGAAACATGGATAGTTCACTTAGTGTTTTTGATTGAGGAATTGTACCTAAACCTGAAACTGCATTACCTCTTTGACACAGAATCTTAATTTTTTTAATCAAGGAAGAGGTACTAGCTCTTGGGTAATTGATCTCTTTGGAGATCCTAATGCCGATTTCATGAATGAACTCCAATGCTTGGGGGCCAAAGGTACCAAAGGTTTCGGTTCCCATTGCATAAAAAATTAAATTATCTCCTAAATAATTGTATTTTCGTTTTTTTGACAATTCCGCTGATGAACCTGCTGCATCGCTGGACACAAAATTCGAAGGAACGTGACAAGAAGCCAAAGTATCGACGCTGGTGCAATCCCAGACAATCGGTTTCCCTCTCTGCCAAGGAATGAGAGTCATGCTATCTGGTCATTTCCCATCAACGCTACAAGTGCCTGGAGTTCTAAGATGGAAGGTATAGTTGCCGAAACTAAGGCATGTTTGATACCATCATTTAAAACTTGATGACGGGAAAAACGCCCGACGCTATATCTACAACTCAATCCATGATATCCTCAGGTGTCTACTTCCACTCCACATTTGCATTTGTGTTGAACAGAAATATTGGAATCTAGTAAAAGATCTACAGCAACTCTGAAAGAATCATTGTCCAATAATGTACCAAGGGATGACACTGGTAAGGCATTCAACCAACCTGCATGTTTTGACGACACTGCTTTTATACGTGACTTTTCTATAGGAGATTTAGCGAAGTCTTACAAATTATTCAAGGCATTTTTTACCAGTGGAATATCTAAGGTTTGTTGAACATTTTTTTCTGCCATTGGTACTTCTAGATCAGTTCGTGATATCCACAGTTGTTCGGCCTCCCTCAAATTGTTATCCGATGGAAAAGAGGGTGGTATAATTGAATCTATTGGACTCGTGTTCATTAATATATCTTTGGGCAGCGTGGGAAACGGCTTCACAACCATTTGGAGATCCGAAACAATATAAAAATCAAGGGAAAATATTTCCCAGTTCTTCCTTCAGCTTGAATGGATGCAGTTTTGCAACTAAACGGCGAAACACTTTGTCGACGGCAATCGGCCTAATTCCACCATCTTTCTTTTTCAAAGTACATAATGAAGCGTCAAATAAAATATTCACAGTACCTGATATCAAAGCATTACAAAGGGCTGTTAGCGATGATAAAATCTTCCACGCAGCAGAACCAGCACCATAACTTATCAAGTCCTGCAGATGAGATAGCCTCAAAGAATCCAAACATCCAGAAGAACTAGTACGAAAAGACATAATTGCTTGACGAACTTCATTCTCATTCACTACTAAAGAACTAGTTGAAAAGGAGTTAATATAGTTTCGTAACAAATTCGAGTTTTTGACGGATGCTTGGATTGGAGATTACGAAAGGTTTCCGTGCCAAAATTTGTCAGTTTGTCATCATAATATATTTTTACAGCTTCTGAAAGATCTCCGTCTGATACTTTATTGATCATCATCTTGATTACGGTAGACTCCGGATTTTTAGATTTATTGATAAATTTAGTTTCAGTAGGTTCAAATGTTATTTGATTCATTTTTTTTTAAATACTTGCTAGAGATATTTTGCGTTTGCTATTATCATATGGAATTTTGAAATTTTTGTAACCAAATAAAAGAAGTTTTTCCCAGGATTCGGTGGAATTGCATTTGATACATTTATCGATGGTATTCGAGAGGACGGAAGCAGAATGAAATCTGGCAGCTTTCGGTATCCTCTTAGAAACAATAGAATTACGTTTCAAAGTAGCCAAACTCTTGTGGAAGGGTATGCAAGCATTTTCGTTCTTTGAAACATTGATGGTTTCAGGAATAGGAATATTGGTATTATTTCTTGAATTTTTATGAATTTTTCCATTATATATCTTCAAACCTAAAGAATTTTTAAAAGATTTGCAACAGGAATCACAAAAAGATGTTGGCAGTAACATTATTTGAACTTGGGGACTTTTTTAAATTCAAATATTAATACGAATGATATTTTATGTATTCGAAATATCTTCAAAATACATTCAAGTAACGACTTTATCTTTAATATGATTATTCATTTATTCAAAATACATTCAAAGAATATTCAGTCTATAGACTGACCTAGTCTATTACTTAACAATATTAGTATTTTGATGAGATAACTAGTAGGCTACTCAATGGTGGCAGCTATTTGACTTGAGGGCTGTTTGTTTGTGTGAAATGAAATTCTATTTCTCTTGAGTACATAAGTCGAGAAATCAAAAAATGTTTTGTATTGTAAATGTATTGTTGAAAGAGTGTGTTTTGGGATAGCTGATTTATTTCTCCAAATTTGTATTTGAGAGAAATTTCTCTGCATCCTCAGCAAATACAAGGTTTTGCGAGGTTGCATGTTACACATATACCTAAAGGTTATCCCAAAATTATTGCCCATATTCATTCATGACAATAATTGTGAAATGTTTGAAACGAAAATAACAAGTTTTTCTTGAGAACTTCAAAATGTAGATTAAATTTTGATAGTATAAATTTTACTGGAGTTTTTTTCCAACACCAAACCGTTATTTTTAACACTTCGACCCGTGTTTCGTTCACAAAGTGATCATTTTCAAGAGGAAGATCAAACTTATAAAGTTATCCTTATTTATACCATAGATACCTCTTCTAGGTGCCTGCATCGTGAGTGTCTTAAATTAATTTCACAATATGGCCTTATCTACTAGTCTTAAATTAATTTTACAAAGTGTCCTTATGCAATAGTCAGGTAAATCTGATGATTAAAATATTATTTTAACAAGCTATATAGTATGCTATTATTCATAATATTATTATGTTCACTTATTTCTACACTCTCATAGGCATCTTGATGCCTATTGTTGTTAAGTTGTCTATAACTAATCTTAATGAACTGAAGTCTATGGAATGGTTTTGTTGCAAAATATGATGGGCAACTGCTGATTTTTCAGGTCTTCCATATTTTAAGTGTGCTAAGTGTTCCTTATATCTTAGTTCAATAGATCTTTTTGTCTGTCCATAATATTTTACATCGTAGTCCTTACATTTAATTTCGAACCCGAATGAACAAAACTCGTTGATGCTTAAACTTCACAAGGAAAAACTCACTACAAGAACATTGTTCAATAATGTTCACTCATACTTTCGAAAGAGTGGGAAAACCCCAAGCATCTTAAAGAAAACACATAAGAGTTGTAATAAAGGATAAGTTAGGTATATTATTTTTCGTTAAATATTGATTACCAAAACACGTGTTTTCGTAGAAGAAGGGAACCTTTACAAGCTTTCAATAATAATCTTATGGTCAACCAGAGCCAAGCCGTTCAATAGAAAAGTCGTTAAATTTAACTGTTAGATGTTTTGAATATTTGGTATTATAAACAATCGACCTCTCTATTCAAACAGTGGAAAATATATTTCCCACTGCAACCCCAATACAAATAACTGTCAATAGGCACTCAAAATTCTTGCGGACTTATCCACCGGATTTGAAGGGGGCGTTAAGGATACGCCCGGATATGTTCGTTTCAGGCTCACTTAAATGTGTCTACATTTGGTTTTATTAATGATATTCGTTAAAAACTGGCTGGATAGTCTTGGTTGCTGAAGTTGAGACAAAGTTTTGAACTCAATGACAGTCTGTCAAATTTCTTTTTTCAATAAAATAATATCTGAAATACATAATCAAGGATTAAGATTGGTAATAGGAACAATGAAATCTACACCTATTAATGCTTTATTAGGAGAAACCGGGGAAACTAAATTAGAAATAAAAAGAACAATATACTTTCGTATACACAGACGCTTCAAAAAGAGAAGGAAAAACGGGTATAGGAATTAACATCCCAGAAATAGATTTCTCTTTTTCGGCCAGAGTAAATGACATGGCAAATATCTGTGACGCAGAACTAATAGCCATTCATGAAATTATGGTAGTATGCTTAAGAAAAAACTTAAAAAATAATCTAATATTTACGGACTCCAGAAGTGCTATAGAAAAAATTTTACTCAAAGAAATAACAGCTAAAAATGATCATACAAGTTTATCCATCAGAGACATAGCATATCATGCTTCATTTAAATAACATCTTGTTTAAATTTGCTTGGATACCAGGTCATGCTGATATTAAAGGAAATGAAACGGCAGATACTTTAGCAAAAATAGGAACCAACTTGAATATTTCGTTAAATATTAAATTAAACAGTCAATCAATTTATTTAAATTTAAAACATACAATTATAAATAATTTTAAATTACAATGGGAAAAGGAAATCAAAAAAGCAGGAAAAACCAATAATAAAATTTATAAAAAAATATCCTAATAAAACAGAACTTTATACCTTCCCATACATCGACAGGAGACACATCACAACAATGATCAGGATGAAAACCGGACACTGCCATATTAAAGAATATCTATATAAGATAGGAATAGTTGATATCCATATTATGAATGCGGTCAAATACAAGATTTGAACTATATTTTTTTGGAATGCCCTATTAACCCAAATAAAGATTATATTTTGAATTCAATAATAGAGGGGTTAAAACTCCCTTCAACATATTCCAAGTTCTCAATAATTTGAACCTACAAATCATAAAATTTATTATCCAATTTTTAGACTATAATAAAATCAGACTATCTGTATCTGTAGAGTAGGGAGGGTGAGTGTAAGCCCACGCACTTAGGCCACATGTGACCCATTGTACATCCTCCCAAGGAGTTGTCCTCCTAGGTCGTCGTCCATCCTGTCCTTTCCAGGAAGGTGGACAGGTCGCTGGGAGACATCTCCTTTATATCGGCAGGTGTAGGCCAAGACTCGCCGAACACACACTCTCTTATTGACGATAACTCCGGGCACTCACACAGGACATGCCTGACAGTCTCATCTTCCTGTTCACACATCCTGCATAGAGGTGTGTCCACTAGCCCCATATTATGTAGGTGTTTCCTTAGCTGACAGTGGCCAGTCAGAAATCCTACTGTAAGGCGTAGATTTTTCCTGGTCATCGCCAGATATTTCTTCGGCGCCAGCTTCCCAGGGTCGCCCAAGGTGATCCTGGCAAGATTACATCCTTTGATTTCATCCCATCTCTTTAAAGATTGAGCATGGGTGTAACATTTGACTAGTTCCGCAATTGTCGAAGTCATCAGGCCGTGGGTGCCACTTGGCCCTAAAATTCTTAGTCCAGCCGCTTCCTTGGCTAAAGAGTCGGCAATGCGATTACCTTTACTCCTTTCGTGCCCTTTAATCCACCTCAGGATAATGTTATTATCTACCGAGGCTTTGGCTAAATCTTGGTGGCACTCTAGTGCTAGCCCTGAAGTAACACGGTGTCTGTTCAAGGCTAATAGTGCTTGTCTGCTATCAGTGCAGATTGTTATGTTTTTGCCCGAAATTCTTTTCTTGGTTATTTCTTTTGTGGCGATTGAGATACCAGCCAGTTCTGTTTGGACCACGCTGGTATTTCTTCCCATTCCCCATTTGATCCTTAGGCTTAGTGATCTGGAGTACACTCCACATCCTGAACCTTCTTTGGTTTTTGAGCCATCTGTATAAATCCGTATTGCATTTGTAGCATCTGACTCTGTGTTCTGCTTAATTTGTATTTTGTAGGGTTTATTAAACACAAACCTGGGTTCAATTGCATCACTTGTTGCCTGCAGCAGAGGTTGCGCAGTAAGCGCTTCCCGCCACAGGCCCAGCCTCAATCGACCCATTCCTACTTCTAGGTTTACACCAGCCGTGTGCAATCGTAACATGGCCATTAACGCAACCTCCTTAACGAACAGATCCAGAGGGGTCAGACCCGTGATTACTTCCATTGCCGCGGTTGGTGTTGTTCTCATGGCTCCTGTGATGTTTAAACAAGCCAGTCGCTGTATTTGATATAATTTTTGGATGGCCGTTGCTTGTAGAACTTTCGGTCCCCATGCAATGGCTCCATACGTTAACATTGGTCTTATTATTGCAGTGTAGATCCAGGCGACTACACGGGGTGAAAGACCCCATGCGCGTCCCACTGTCCTCCGACATTGCTCATAAGCCACGTATGCTCTTTTTGCTCTACTCTGTAGATGAGAGTTCCATGTTAGCTTCTTGTCGAGGATAATACCAAGGTATTTCACCTCTTCAGAGAAGTTTAGTTGGCTTTTGAAGATTTCGGGAGGTTTTAAGCCCGTTAAACTTCTTTTCCTGGTGAAAAGGACCATCTCAGTCTTCTTGGGATTGATCGACAGTGAGTGTTCCTTACACCATGTTTCTATCAATTTGAGCCCATCCTGCACTCTATCGCACAGTGTGTTTACAAATTTGCCGGTCTGCAAGATAACTATGTCATCTGCGTATGCAATTGTGTAGAATCCATTTTTGTTAAGGTGATTAATTAGGGTATCCAGAACTATGTTCCAGAGAAGGGGTGATAAGACCCCTCCCTGTGGACATCCCCTCATAACCAGTCCTTTAACTGTGATGTCTTCTACATTAATACTTATTGCTCTGCTAGAGAGCATCTGGAGTATCCATTCTCCTACTACCAGGGGTACATTCCTGGAGTGTAGTTGCTGGGTAATTGTTGGAAAGGTTGTTTTATCAAACGCTCCCTCAATATCTATGAATATACCTAGGGTGGATTCTTTGTTGTCCAATGATCTCTCGATTCTGCCAACCACATGGTGAAGGGCCGAATCAGTAGACCTTCCCGGGGTATATGCATGCTGATTTGGATGAAGTGGGTTGTTAACAAGTACTTCATCTCTTATGTACCGCTCACATAGCCTCTCCATGGTTTTTAAGAAAAACGATGTGAGACTAATTGGTCGGAATGCTTTTGGTAGGGTGTAGTCCATCCTACCTGGTTTGGGTATAAATACTACTCTTACTTCTCTCCACTTACTGGGAATATACCTCAGAGCTAGAGAGGCTCTGAATATTCCAACCAGGTGTGGCATAAGAGTGTCCAGTCCCCACTGAAGTAGGGCTGGTCTTATACCGTCAGGCCCTGGTGACTTGAAGGGGGAAAAGCTCGATATAGCCCATCTTATTTTGTCCTCATCAATTACTGTACTAGCATATTGCCAGTCATATTGTGAGGGTGTTATTGATACATCCGTCCAGTTCGCCGTTCCAGGAAAGACAGAACCTGGGAAGTGAGTTTCCATAAGAATCTCAGCACTCTCCTGGAGGTTGGCGGCTTTGTCGCCATTTTCCCTCGTCAGGATGCCAATAGTCTTATGGTGGTCATTTGAGAGTGCCTTCTGTAGCCTAGAAGCTAGTGGAAAATCTTCGACTGCCTCACAATAGGCTCTCCAGGCTTCTCTTTGTTTTCGCCTGCAGACTTTTTTAAACTCTCTGAGGTTGGCTTGATATATAACCCAGTCCTCTTCGAGTCTTGTACGTTTTGCCTTGTTAAAGGTCGTTCTCGATGTCCTCCTGAGGTGTTCCAATTCAGGGCACCACCATGTGTTGGTTGTGCCATGCGTTTGAACCATCCTCATTGGACAGGATTCCTTATAGGCAGTGTCTATTTTGTTGTGGATAGATACTGTGTACCTTTCCAGTTCTTCATTGTTGCCAGGAGTCAGGACCTCTGTTTCCCGCAGAGCTCCTCTTAAGAGTCGATTGTAGAGAGCTACATCCGTCCTCTTCGGGTCACGGGATTTTACAGTAGTCCTGAGATCCTGGCTTATCGTATAGGTCAGCCAGCGGTGGTCTGACATAGAGATATGGTCCGAGACTTGCCAGTCTTGGATTTTGTTTGATATTTCGGCTGTCGTGAGCGTGATATCTATTAACGTTTGGCTACGGGCATTAATAAATGTTGGCTCCGTGCCTCTGTTCAAGATTGTTAGATCTTTCTGTATTATATATTCGTATAGTGACTTACCTCGGGCGTTGATATCCTGGCTGCCCCAGCTCACGTGGTGAGAGTTTGAGTCGCAACCCAATATGAGCTCCACTCTCTGATTGAGGCAGTGGTCCACTAGTACTTCCATTTCTCTGGTCGGTGGTAGGGTGGCTGCATCTGAAGGGAGGTACACCGATGCGATTATCAACGCCATATATTTGCCTTTCCCAACTGGACATTCAACTTTGACCGCAGTGAGATCTGAGGTGCTGAATTGTGCCATCAGAAACGCTCTGTATTTCCTAGGAACGTAGACAGCCGTCCTAGGTTGCTGGTTGCTTGGTAAGCTGAAAATTTGACCAGTTAAACTACTGAAACCAGTAATTTTGGTCTTTATTATCCAGGGCTCCTGGATCAAAGCTATTGCCTCCTCCAATACATCAAGGTGGCGACATAGTGTTGCCGTTGCCGCCTTTTTGTGTTGGAGGTTGCATTGTATTATTTTTACTTTTTTTCCAACGTCCTTGCCCATGAGACAGTTGTTGGATACAAAGTTACCTTTAGAGGTCCATCTGCTCCCCTGCTAAGGGGGAGGTGGCCTCGCTGTTTTTGGGTGCCTCCTCCGTCAGGTCATCGAATGTCATCTGTTCAGATGCTTCGATTTCCTTTTCGGGACCCATGGTGGCCTTGGGGTCAATATCCACTTTAGGTGGTTCAACTCCCAAGGACCTAGGGTCTTCCGAAGTACCCTCTGTTTCTTTTACTGTTGCCCTAATAGTCAGTGAGGTAAACGCGTAGCTTAACCTCATCGACTTCTTCTTCAGGACAGCCATATCATCTTCTCCGATCCCGAAGACGAAGAGGTGTCCTTGTGGGTTCATCTTAACCTCATGATGGAAGGTGCACCATCTTGCTACCTTCAGGTCAGGATTCTGCGCCTTTAGCCGACCCAGCACCCTCTCCTTTTCACCGGATGTCGTCTTGTGGACGTCCTCCGGGATCCAGAGTGAGGCTTTGGTAAGCTTTGGGAGCTTATCCACACTGACGACCGCAAGTGATGCCTCCTCCCATGGCTTGATATTCATTGTGGCTTTCTTCAGCCACTCTAACGTCACGTCGTCATCGCAGACCACTCTGATGATTTCACCGGAGTATGTCCACGACTTGAACGTGGGCGGTTTGCTGTTGTTGCTGGAGGCGGAGAAGATGATCTTGTCCAGCTCCTCCAACAGTTGTTTTTTGATGAGACTCTCTCGTTCTGCGGTAACCTTACCGTACGGGTTAGTCTCATCTATGATGGCTACCTTGAGGTGTCTCAAGGCGGCCTCCACGAAGGTTTTGGAAGGTGCAGCGACATTTCTGTCGCTGCGCAGCTTCTTCAACCTTCTTGGGGTTCCCTCCGTGGAGGTACTCGCGTGAGGGCGCTTTCCTGCGGTGGCAGCCGGTTCCTTGCCTTTTTTCAAGGCGGAGCCCTTGGCGCCCTCCGCAAGAGATGCCCTTGTTGTTGAGGATGGAGTGGAGGAGGTGGAGGGTGCACTCATAGTTGCTGCCACTTCTGCCTCTTTCGCTCTCTTCCTCCTCTTGGCCTCGGCGCCGCTGATTCGCTTACGCCTTGGCCTTTGCATTGCATCGCGAGGTGGTCTGCTATGTCCAGCCTCTTTCTGAGCGGTAGCTTGGGGTGAGCATTTCTGTTCATCCCCAGCCCCCGCCCTAAATTGAGGTGAGCATTGCTGTCCAGCCTCGGGATTGGTTGGTTTTTTGTTCTTTCCTTTAGTGTCCATGTATGTTCCCACGAGTAGCAAGGGAAGGGTTGGTCACCTCTAGCAGAGCCCCGCATTACCAGAGGAAGGCTAGTTACAATGAGGTTTCGCCCGGTTCCTCAAGGGGATCGTTCGTAACCGCATATAACCCTGCGGCCATTCAGCTGTCGACACGATTCCTTACATCTTAGCTTGGGTAGGCTGGTCCGCGGTGGCATGTTTTGCAGGGCTTTTGGGGGGTTTCAGTTCCCCTCACCCTACTTATTTCTGCCACTGACCAGGAGTCCGTCAACCCCGTCCGTTAGGCCAAATTGGCTTCCCGGATAGGACCTCCAGTCCCCTGGCCGTTCTCCTATCCGCCACCTGGGGACGCGCCCGATAGGTAGCCCAACCCACGGGAAAATCAGACTATAATTTTTATCCCAAATAATCTATCTCCCATATATAACCTTTATCAAGTAACCTAGAACCTATTGTTTGTATATTTTTGTCAACCTACTAACCTTCAAAGCACATGAAGAAAAAGACACACAATACTGAAAATTGGACAAATTGAATAGAAGAACTGAACAAATTTAATGGGTTGTTCATGGGCTTAGCTCAGATAAAGACAACCCCAGGTATTGAGCTGGGCCCAATTGCGCCTGAATAGGAAGCAGCGGCCATTGAAGAAAGAAGAAGAAGAAGAATATCTGTGTTTGGTCCTTGTAGTGTTTGCAGCTAAGAAAAAATTGAGGCGAATAATACTAAGACGCATTAGCTATCAGTAGAGGCGATAAAAAAACAGGTGTGCTTTTTTTTCAATTAACATTTTCCAGCTTATATAATTAATTTAGGTTATCTCTGATTATAGTATATAAGATAAAAATTTAAGCTTTGAATCATGAGCATGGATACTGGGGGTTACTCTCCACATAAAAAGAAAAAAATGTTTTTCTACACCCGTACTCTAACAATACACTTATATGACCATAATTCGTTTCATAATGATATCCATTATGATACATATTTTTCATAACGATACAGATTATGAACCAATAGAAACCCATAATTTTTCAATCAAGAATCCTGTTCCTTTGTTTGTCCTCGATTCTAACCTAAGTAACTAATTGCTTTATTTGTCAAAATCAGTTTTCATATTACCTACCTATATTATCAAAATGTCTGAAAACAGCGATATAGAAGGAATACCATCGACTCCTCCACACATATCGGAGAAAGCAGAAAATGCAACAAAAAATCTTTTACCCCAAAAATCTAAGAAAGTGTACGAAAAACTATATCAACGGTTTATGGACTGGAGAAATACTAATAATATTTCGACATTCTCGGAAAATGTTTTGATTGCCTATTTTCAAGAATTGATGGAAACTATGAAATCATCTAGTATATGGACACATTACTCAATAATAAAATCGTTGATAAACATCAACCAAAATATAAGAAGCTACAAGCTTTATTAAAGCGAAAGTCCGAAGGATATGTTGGAAAAAAATCAAAAATATTTTCACCTGAACAATTAAAAACGTTTATCGACGAAGCACCCGATGAAATATACTTTTACAAAAGTAAGTACATATCTACCTAACATATTTTTAAATACTTATTTTGTCATAATTACTTTTTCTATTTGACATATGCATGATATATTTTATTAATTTCGCAAAACTTATTCAGGTACCTCGTGGCGTAGCGAGCTAAGGAGTTGCCTTTGATCTTGACGGATTTGCAAGACGCCGTTTCGAATCTTTTTGTCATTTTTTTTCATTTCTTTATTTTATAATTATTTTTATAGTTTTTCATTATTTATCAGGTTTAGAAAAAATAGCGTATGCAACTCTCATGTAATGGTTATTAATACACTCGCATATACCATACGAAACTCGCCTTCGGCTCGTTTCGTATCCCGGTTAATGCTCGTGTCTTAATAACCATCATTTATTTATTTATTTATTTATTCATTTGACACTTTGGTACATTGAGTACATGTGCTAAGTCATAATTAAAAAACAAAATAAAACTATAGAAGTTGAACAATACAAAAAAATAAATATGGTTCACGTCCACAAACTTTCACAACATAGAAGTATTATATAAAAAATCGGAGAAGCTCTAGCAAATACTCTCAAAATGTCATGAAAAAGTGTCGTGCAAGAATTCCACAAGACTGTAGTAACACTTCTTTAAGAGAAGTTTCTTCACCTCAATTTTAAAAAGTTTATCTGACTCGATTTTCCTAATAGATGCCGGCAAGTTATTATAACAGTTTGTTGCATTAAATAGTGGGGAGCATCTAAAGTGAGCCGTTTTGTGTGAGGGGGTTCTTAACAGTTTCCCATGACAGGTGCCTCTACCATGTATATCCGCATTTGTGACAAATTCAGTTATATTGTTACGGGCAAAAGTGGCACACTTCAAGATAAATAAAGAAGGTGCCGTCAATAGGCCTTTCTTAAGAAAATTGGTCTACAACTATCTTGAAAATCTATATTAATAATTAGTCTCAGCAATCTTTTCTGAGCAACAAAAACTCGTGGAAATTCCCTTGCACATCCCCAAGAAATGATATTAAAGCTGATGTGAGTATAAGCCATAGAAAAGTAGACATTCATCAATCCAAAATTATCTAGAGTGTTTTTCAATTGTTTGATTGAGTAATATGCGGAATTGAGTTTGTTGCAGACCTTCTGAATATGACCGCTTCAGGTCAAATTTTCGTCTAAAGACGTTCCTAAAAACAAGACTTTGCTGGAAGATGGAATACCATTTATTGTGGAAGAGTCACTGCTGAAATTTTTCCTAATAAATGATTTCATTGAAACAGATTTAGATATATTCAGAATAAGTTTGTTACGTTGACACCAAGCACTGAATTAATCTATTATTTTATTTATTTTGTCTGACAACTCAACTTCGTTTTTGTCGGCCACAGTAATTGCAGTGTCATCCGCAAACATGGTTATGTGACACTCAGAAAAGAATTCAGACAGGTCATTTATGAAATTGAGGAACAACAATGGTCCCAGGACAGAACCTTGAGGCACTCCTAGTTTTACATCTTTGGGACTTGATAAAATTCCATTGCAGCTAACTATTAGACTACGGTTTTCCATATATGATTTCACCCAGTTCGAAAGATTATTTGGGAAACCTAGGCCTGCAAGTTTAATTATAAGAAATTCGGAAGAAATGGTATCAAATGCTTTTGACAAATCGAAAAAAGTGTTACAACTAGTTTATTCGAGTCAACCTGTGTATAAATGAAATTTAATAAATGGTATGAAGCTGATTCAATTGATTTGTTCTTCCTGAAGCCATATTGGTTATTACTAAAAAGATTATTTTGATCCATGTAATTCAGAATTCTGTTACTAACAACTTTCTCAAACAGTTTAAAGAGGGAGCAAAGTAAAAATATCTGTCTGTAGTTGTCTACCTCAGTTTTGTCGACTTTTTTATATAGAGGAAATATGAGAGCCGTTTTAAATACATTTGGAAAACAACCTACAAAAAATGACTGATGCATCAAAACAATAGTGGCTCGATTATAAGGTCTACAATTTTTTTCACAGTAACTATTGAGATACCATCAGTACCTGCGGAGTTTTTATTTGTCATTGTTTCCAGAGTACCTAGAATTTCTGTCTTTGTGAATGGGGATGTATCGAAGGAATACTGACTGACAGTATTCATGATCATGTATAATATACTATTAAAAGGTTAGATTTTCCTGCTAGAGAAATAACGGACAGCGCTGATGAGGAGGTTGAAAATATATTCAATGAATCACAAAATGAAAGTTATTTTATTTTGATCATGTATAATAATTTGTAGCTAATCTCTGAAGATGATAATAAAAATTATCGATCGGAATATCAAATATATATATATATATATATATATATATATATATATATATATAAATATATATATATATATATATATATATATATATATATATATATATATCTTGTGATATACTGTTTGGAACCTTTGGTGTAGTAATGAAAATTACCGGAGTTTTTTCCCAACACCAAATCGTTATTTTTACACCTCGACACGTGTTTCGATCACCAAGTGATCATCTTCAAGAGGAAGATAAAACTGCTTTATCTTCCTTTTCAAGATGATCACTTGGTGATCGAAACACGTGTCGAGGTGTAAAAATAACGATTTGGATTTGGATAAAACTGCTTTATCTTCCTCTTGAAGATGATCACTTGGTGATCGAAACACGTGTCGAGGTGTAAAAATAACGATTTGGTGTTGGGAAAAAACTCCGGTAATATTCATATATATATCTGTTTAAAATCTGTTTTTCCGTTAATCAGCTGTCGCACCCCTACGAACGACAACCCTCAGAAGTCGAAAATACTATAATTTTGAACCATATAATTGTAAAAGTTCAAATTGGTTTCACCATATGTAATCGTGAATGAGTGAGACATGAATGAATTATTCTATATTTGTATATTTCATATTCGATGCTGCAACTTTGCCTAACCTATCAGATTGCTAAGTGAAAACATTTGCAAATTACAAGTTTAGTTGAAATTTTCAAAATTAGCGCTAGATAAAATTCAAAAAGCAAAAGTAAAAAGAATTTTGCATTTAAATAATGTGAGAAAAATTATGATAAAAATCAGGATTATGTGAAATATAAAGAAATGAAAGTGGAGTAAATTATTTAACCTTAACAATCAATCATATCATAGTTGAATCATCAATATACGAATCAACTGTCTAAGAATTTCACTTGTCAACTGGAGGACTATCTTCATCTTTCCACTGAAAGCCACCATCTGTTGTCCATACAAAAAAGCAGACAAACTTTTAGATTGCAAGTCTTAGGGTCGCAATGTGAAATTGGATGATATCTTCTGTGAAGGTTATTCCAGAACATTTTAGTTTTGTCTTGATTCTAAAGCTTTTTTGTTTCAGTCCCAAATACCTTTTGTTTCATTTTATGTACCTATTTGGAGAACTTCACTAACATAAATCTTTCAATAATGTTGTGATTGAAGGGTTCAAACCTTATTTTCCTGAGAATTATTTTACTCATTGCCAATCGGACATCTGCGTCAGTGCTAACTGAAATTCCAGCAATTAGAATATTATGCTGCTTTACTACTCAAGACATTCCAAAAGATCCTTGATTATATATTTTTTTTGTTCTCTTGAGATATTGTTGAATTTATTATGTTATTAGTAAATCACTTGAAATTTTTTATCTTCTAAATTCTACGATAAAAATGTTTGTATTAAATCCTGACTCATTGAATGAATATCGTCATTTCATTTTTGGAAACAGACAGCTTTTTACTGTTTTCTTTTTTATTTCAGACCAGAAATCAATCTTGCATGGACAGTTGTATGTTTAGGCCAAGCCCATAAGTGCTGGTATTCCAAATGTGTCTGTTATGGATATGGGTTATGTATAAATTTGAGTTGAAACACCCAGGAACACTCGTTGAATGCAGCTTGCGGAATTCAGTTACATACCTATAAGGTGGTTGTTTGGAGTACATTAACAGACAAATGGTAAGATTCCACACATTTTTTTTCCTGTGATTGTACACAATGCTTTTTGATATTATCATTTTCAAACACTTGCATTCAAGAAGATATTACTGAACAATCATTATCTCTTAGTCAAAGTTCCTTGGACTAGTCAAAACTTTGCCAGATCAGATTATAAATCGCATATGATTCATGTGTTGAACTTTACGAGTGCTCTTATATAATTTAGATTTTATAATGTATTAAGGAAAACATTGATTTCCGTTCTGATTTCATATTCATAACCTCACTTTCAGTAAGTACTACTTTTCACTTTTTCTGCAATTGTTGAATTATATCTCATTGTTCTATGCAGTTCTTAAGAGGAGCCAATAAGTTCTCGAAAGCTTGAACAATCTTAAGCATTTTATTTACTTAGACAGTCTATATATTATTGTATAATATGAAAATATAGTACAATTTGATCTTCACAAACTTTATTTAGAGAAATATATCGAGACATGTTTTGCTAACACAGTTACTTTTTTTGTAGTGAATTAAGTTCAATTAAGTACTTAATTCACTACGATGAAGCTACTGTGTTAGAGAGAATTAAATACTCAAATTAAATTAAATTAAGTACTTAATTCACTACGAAAAAGCTTCTGTGTTACAGAAACACGTCGTGATATATTTCTTTAAATAAAGTTTGTGGAGATCAAAGTGAAAGATGTAGTTTATAAAAATATAGTTGCATAAAAAAGGAGTACTTACAAAAGTGAGGATTGACTGAAAATAGTTACAAACTTACAAAAAAAAAACATTAATTGTGAATTGAATTTCAGATACTGCCAGTGACAAAAACAATAATAGTTATTTCAATCAAAGCGGAATATTTTGTTGGTGTATTTATGTAACACACTGTGAAGTTTTCACTGGATTGTTTCACTATACAATAGCTTCCTCAAGCATTTCCATTCTGCCTGAATTCTGCCTAATTAGTGCTCTATATAATAACTATTTGAATCATATAACCTACTTAGTCAATTAAACCCCATATTGCATATTTAAACCCCAAATTGCAAATATTACTTCTAAACCGCTAAAAATGTTGGGTTTCATTCTTAGATCTGGAAATGAATTATCTCTCACTTCAATAAAAATCATATATTGTTCAATTGTTAGATCAATAATCAAATACAATTCCACAATTTGGTGCCCTTCATATCATGTGGATATTGATATGCTTGAAAATGTCCAAATAAGTTTTGAAGGTACGCTGCATGTAAACTGGGATATCATATTGGTGAATATGACTGTAAAATTATATTGGACATTCTTAACTTGAATACTCTGGCTCATAGAAGATTAGAAGCAGATCTTACACTAATTCATAAAATAATCAATGGTAGCATCAATTCCCCGGAACTCTGTCGAACTTATAACTTTAAATGTTAATCCAAGGGGAACAAGAAATTCGGAAATCTTCAAAGTACCCTTTTGTCGCACCAACTATAGCCGGAATTAATCTGTAGGTAGAATTTTGAGACTTGCAAATACATGCAATGTATTTAGAATTTTTTAATTCTTCTTTGGAAACATTTAATAAGACTGAAAAGATTCTAAATCATCATTTTTACGATTTTTTTTAAATTTTATTTTATATACAGGGCTATTCAAATTCGTTTCTGTACATGGGAATATCGTAAACGATAAGAGATAGAGTGTCGGTTAAATTGTGGCAAAGTTTTGTATTTTAGAGACCTATTCAATGATATAAAGAAATCGAATATAGCTCTTTTGGTTCTGGGGATATACAGGAACAACAAAAAAATCCCAAATTATTTTTTTGCCTATATCTTCTTTATTCTCAGACATATTGAAAATCTGTCCACATGTTGCTATTGGCACTTGATGTGGACTCTCAGAATATATCCATGAATCTTTTATACAGGGTGTCATCTGACTTGGGCCACCCCCATCTTTGAATTTTTAAATACGGACCTGTATTTTTTTGTTGTAGTTTTTGGATCGTAGACGTTCACTTCATACTGATAAATATATAGTAAATATAAAGAAAACCTTTTATGAATATTTGAAACATATCTACGTCAAAAATATATTATATGTGTTTTAATAAGCAGAAAAAGAAATGACAGCATTAATAACATTCGAAACGAACACTATATTTGTAATGAAAATTGAAATGAAGTAATTTATATAGGTACCCAAAAAAATAATTGGCGAAATAAATGTTCGAATGTTTCGAGACATTTTTAAACTCTGTTTTTCATATTATTTATTGTCCTTAGTATACTTATTTGCTGCATTGTTGCGAAATCATTCAAAATCCTCAATCTCGAGTCTTCCACATTTTCTATCTCTCTGCCAGCGTAAATCCTATTTTTTAATGTTCCCAAATAGAAAATAGTTCAAAATAGTAAGATGTGATCTTGCAGACCATCTTATTGTCCCATCATTTGTCCCGAAATGGAAGGACTCCAATTCGAACATTTATTGCGCAATTAATTTTTGTGTGTATATAAATTACTTACTTTATATTTACTATATATTTATCAGTATGAAGTGAACGTCTACGATCCTAAAACTACAACAAAGAATACAGGTCCGTATTTAAAAATTCAAAGATGGGGGTGGCCTAAGTCAGATGACACCCTGTTTAAAAGATTCATGGATATATTCTGAGAGCTCATATCAAGTGCCAATAGCAAACTGTGGACAGATTTTCAATATGCCTGTGAATAAAGAAGATATAGGCAAAAAATAATTTTGGATTTTTTGTTTTTTCCTGTATATCTCCAGACCCAAAAGAGCTATATTAGATTTCTTTACATGATTGAATAGGTCTCTAAAATACGCAACTTTGCCATAATTTAACCGATCTCTTATCGGTTACGAGATCCCCATGTACAGAAACGAATTTGAATAACCCTATATATATAAATAAATAATATAATAAGATTTGAGTCTCAAATCTTTTTTTTCGAGGGTTGCCTTTTATGTTTCGGGATTTGGCAATCCTAGTGTTGCAATATGGCAACTGACAGCTCTATCGTAAAGTTGGACATTAATGAGGTTATACGTACTCAGAACGTTTTGACATACGCGCGCTATTTGTGTTGTTTACAGTAACTTAAAAGATTCATCTCCGTCCAAAAATGGAATTAAATCGTCAACATTTTCGCGCGATTATTTTTTACAACTTTTGGCGTGGATTAACTCAGCAGCAGTGCATGGATGAACTTAATTCAATTTTTGGCGATGGTATGGTGAATTCAATCGTAGTCATAGTTCATTCCAAGACGAATTTCGTGAAGGTCGTCCAAAATCAGTTGTTTTCCGAAAACCATTGATGCTGTGCGCGAACTGATATTGCAAGATCGTCATGTGACTTATCGTGAGAATCAGACAAACTTAGGCATTAGTGGGACCAGCATACATTCAATATTGTATAAACATTTGACTGTCAAAAAATGTGTTTGCGTTGGATCCCACACAATTTGTCAATCGCTCAAAAAAAGGCTCGTGTCGATTGGTCGAAGGAAATGCTCAAAAAATACGATCGCGGTGCTTTGAAACACGTCTATTACATCGTGACAGGCGATGAATCGTGGATTTACACGTATAAGCCCGAAAGTAAACAGCAGTCGACTGTATGGGTGTTTCAAGATGAGCCAAATCCAACAAAAATTATTTGCGCACGAAGCACTTCTAAGCAAATAATGGCCTGTTTTTTCGGAAAAACTGGACATATCGTAAACGTACCACTAGAACAACGCAGAATAGTCAATTCTGAGTGGTACACAACCATTTGTTTGCCAGTTGTCTTCCAAGAAATCAGGAAAACCAACCTCCGAAGACGGATCACTCTTCACCACGACAATGCGAGCTCTCACACATCGGCTCCAATAACTGCATTTTGGAGCAACCAAAACATCGATTTGATGACTCATCCGCCGTATAGTCCTGACTTGGCACCGAATGACTTCTTTTTATTCCCGCACGTAAAAAACAAACTGAGAGGTCAACGTTTTTTGATACCCGAAGAAGCGGTTGCTGCATTCGGAATGCATGTTTTGGAGATTCCTCAATCAGTGTGGTATAAGTGCTTCGATAATTGGTTCAAACGCATGCAGAAGTGTATAGATCTTCATGCGGAATATTTTGAAAAACAATAAAGTGATTTTCAATGATTAATATTTGTTTTTGTTTTCCAATCTTGAAATATGAAAGGCAACCCTGGTAGGAATGTATTACTTCATAGTCGTGGTTGAACTCATGCTCCTCTATTAAAAGATGATTTGCAAATGTGAAATTGGTATCCACGTTCAAGAAACTACTTCTATGTTCTTTAAATCTTTTGAAAACGTTTTTTCCCGTTTTGCTAATATCAAGTTTGGGTACGAACTACAACTCAATTTTTATTCTCTTGATATATTGGACACTGAAGTTTTGTCTTTATTGTTTTCAATGAATTAGCCTAAAAACGAGTGATGTAATTGGTGGGATCCCCGAAGTGTGTCAATATCTTAGGACCCTTATCATTTATGATGCACTGTTTGGAACCTTTGGTGTAGTAATGAATATTACTGGAGTTTTTCCCAACACCAAACCGTTATTTTAACACCTCGACATGTGTTTCGACCACCAAGTAATCATCTTCAAGAGGAAGATCGTCCTCTTGAAGATTACCGGAGTTTTTTCCCAACACCAAACCGTTATTTTAACACCTCGGCACGTGTTTCGACCACCAAGTAATCATCTTCAAGAGGAAGATCGTCCTCTTGAAGATTACCGGAGTTTTTTCCCAACACCAAACCGTTATTTTAACACCTCGACACGTGTTGAGATCACCTAGTGACCATCTTCAAGAGGAAGGTCTTTCTCTTGAAAATGAATGAACAGTGATGTCATTGATAGGCTCGTTTTGTCGTACATAAGAAACTCTAGATTTAATAACTGAATTATGTGCTAATAACTTTGTAGATGAATGTCGAAACATTTCAATATTTGGTTTTGCTCTGGCAGGATTTAATTCATGGTACCTTTGTTTTGCTTTGAACGAATTCCTATCTAGTTTTATGTACAGTTCGTACCCCCTTTCCTTCATTTGTGTATTTTACCATATGGAATAAGTTAAATTTAAATTACACAGAAAAGTATTTAACGACAATAAGTTTTTGTGACACAATGAATGAAGTGACAAATAATATGACATTTCTTGTTATGGTCTTTTTTATCTACTACTTGAAAATAATGCATTCAATCAACCTAGAGATGTGTAGATATATACGAAAAAACAAGTCTATCAACAATATCAATGTTCTGACCCAAATCCAGTGAAAAGATCGAGAATTGCGGTCAGTGAATGCAATTTATCAAAAACTGCAATTGATAATATAGTCAAGAGACAGGGATACCATGATTTTAAATTTGAATACCAAGCTTTGCAAAAACGATATCGTGATGATCTTGAAAAAACATTTCGATTCTGTAATTTGTATTAACAGAACTTATGACAAATTCGACAATATTGATTCCTCGCGAGAAGATTGAGAATGCATTGAAAGGTATTCAAGGAGATGAATTAAGCAAATCTATTTGAAGTTTGAATTCCAGAACTGTGAAGTGCGTTTTACAAAATGGTCGACAATTTGAACACTCAACTTCATTAATTTCATTTACTTTCAAACAATCATTTAATTTTTTTTCAGATAATATATTGACTTAGGTTTTTCTCCACTTGAAATATGTAAATAATTATTACTTGTTTCTTGCTTCGATTCTGTATAATCTGGCCAAAAGATTATAAATAACACAACTAGCGTTCAACGTTGGTAGTTTATTGTATAACATAACATTAGATATTGTGATCATGAGCACATGTTTGTAGTCATGCCCTGTCAACATAACCCGCGTTAACCACGATTGTCCCGTGTTGCCAACTTGTAGTATCTCATATGTATTACAAGTTGTCTAACAGTGACAACTGTTTTAACACATTATATTACATCCTCCCCCATTACAAATTAAGCCGACAAGGCGACTTGATTCGACGACCAGACCTAGATGTCTTATGCGTTTCTAATACAGGTTTAGGATTTATTTTATTCTGAATTGAGCCATCAAAACTAGGGGTGATATCTACAAACTCAGGTTTTTGAGAAATGTAGGGCTGGTCGTTTGTATTACAATCTGTTTTACTGGACAAAGGATCTTCTACATGTCCTGATGAAGTGGATTCCTTTGTCGGTACAAATGTATTTAATGATTTTCTCAAATCAACTCGATTTCGTCTTACACAATTTCCAAATTGATCAGTAACAATGTATGATCTCGGAGAGTCGCTAATCTCAACAATCTGACTAGGTTCCCACTTTTTCTGGACATGATTATAAACTGTTACATCACTACCTCTATATAAAGGTCTTAAATCTCTATAATTTTTATTGTACTGGTCTGTATATGTTTGACGTTTAATTAAAAACTTTTCCTTTATGTTTTCACACAGTCTAGGCTTTAATAACTCTGCGCAAATAGGTATTTTGGTTTTACAAATTTTAGTCATCAGAAGTTGAGATGGGGAATAACCTACGAATTTAAGGGGCGAGTTGCAATACTGTAATAATGCAACCTCAATGTCACCACCAGACTCTAATGATTTTTTAACAATATTCTTTCCTATCCCTACCCCTTTTTCGGCAAGGCCATTGGAACGTGGGTAGTATGGGCTTCTGGTAAGTATTTTGAAATTCCATTCCTTCGCAAACTCTCTGAATTCAAAACTGTTAAACGGTATATTATCACAACTCACAAAATCGGGCGAACCAAAAACGGAGTATATATTTTTTAGAGATTTAATTACTGATTTGATTGACTTATCTTTAATGTCACGTAGTTCCAACCAGTTTGAAAATTAATCAAAAACTACTAAATAACTCCTACCAGCATATGTAAAAATGTCGATCCCGAGCCTTTCCCAAGGGCGTTCAGGCATTGGGTACTGCATCAAAGTTTCTTTTTTTTGTTTGTTTGAGTTGGCTTCACACACCTTACACTTTTTTGTATGGTGCTCTATGTCATCATTCATGCCTGGCCAATAAAATATTTGACGGGCTCTGGATTTCGCTTTTTCTATGCCAACATGTCCTTCATGTAACCGTTTTAGCATATCAAACCGAAGGTTATGGGGTACTACAATTTTGTCAGACAAAAGTAATAGTCCATCAACAAAACTTAAACTATCTTTTATTTTGAAATACTGTCTGGCGAAGTCAGGTACATCATGTTTATTCTCAGGCCATCCACTAGAACAGAAGTCAGACACAATTTTCAACTGTAAATCGTTTTCCACCTCTTTTCTAAATTGACTTTTTCGCTCGTCAGCCATGGGAATGTTTTTTATTACCGAATGTACGGCAAAATTAAATTCTCGGTCTGACTTTAGACCTGCTTCACACAAAAATGCCCTGGATAATGTGTCAGCAATAAACAGATATTTTCCTGGCTTGTAGGTCACTAACAAATCATAATTAAGTAATCTCAGCCTCATTCTTTGCAAGCGTGGTGAAATACATGCCAGGTCTTTTTTAAATATACTCTCAAGCGGTTTATGATCTGTGTTAACTTTAACCTTCAACCCATAAATAAAAAAATGAAATTTTTGTATCGCGAACACTATTGCCAGCATTTCTTTTTCGATCTGCGCATACTTTTGTTCAGTTTTACTAAGGCTCCGCGAGGCAAACGCAACAGGATGTCCATCCTGTATGAGGCAAGCACCTAAGCCATCTTTTGAGGCATCTGTTTCAATTTCTATACCTTTTTCAGAGTTAAAAAAGCTCAGAATGGGGGCAGACACAAGTAAATGTTTAAGTTCAGCGAGAGATTGCTGATGGCAATTATTCCACTCCCACTGAACATCTTGCTTAGTTAGATTTCTTAAGGGAGCTGTTACTTTAGACATATTTGGGACAAATCTACTCAAGTATTTAGCCATGCCAAGAATTCCTAGTAAATCACTTTTATTGCTTGGACTGAGTAAATCCAGAATTGCTTTAACATAGGTTTTATTTGGCTCAACTCCATTCTTTGAATATATTTGTCCCATAAACTTAACTGACTTAGACTTGAATTGAATTTTGGAACTGTTAAATTTAATGTTATATTTCAAGGCGCGCTCTAGTACAAGTTGTAAGTTATAAACATGTTCTTGTTCATTTTTACCTGTAATAATTAAGACATCAAAGTACACTCCGACATTTTCCAAATCACCAAATATTTCAAAGTTCTTTTTTTGGAAGACTTCTGGGGCTGAACTGATGCCAAAGGGCAATCTTAGAAACTTATACCGACCAAATGGTGTACCAAAAGCAGTATACGCTGAGCTTTGGTCATCAATTTTTATTTGGAAATAACCATCTTTTATATCAAGAACTGTGAAATATTCTTTATCACATAATTTAACAGCAATCTCCTCTGCTGTAGGAATTAAATAATGTTCTCGTTGTATAGCTTTGTTTAAATGTTTAGGATCTAAACATAACCGTAGGTCACCGTTGGGTTTCTCAACTATGACTAACGGATTCAGCCACTCAGTAGGTTCATCAAGTTTTTTAATTACACCCTGAGTTTCTAACTGCTCTAGTTTTAACTTAAGCTTATCATGCAAAGATCTTGGCACTCTCCTGGGTGGCTGAATATGTGGTATAGCATCACTTTTCAAACAGATTTTATGTTCCTTGGGAAATGAACCCAGGCCATCAAAGGCACGCTTGTACACTTTAGTAACATCATCTAAACAACTGAATACCAAATTTGAGTTTGAACTAATACTTGCTAATCGTTTAATTAACCTTAACGATATACAACCTGGTAGCCCTACTAAGGGTAGTTGTCCTTAAGCATCAACAATAATAAAATGTACAAGAGCTTTATTTCCATTTGCCACACATGACAAACTAACCTCACCAAGGGGCTTAAGTTTAAAACTATTACTTCCATATGAAACTAAAGTGACATTTGTTGGTTTCATCTGTTTATCAAGTTTACACTTTCTCATTACATGCAAAGGTAAAACACTAACCTCAGCACCTGTGTGTAGTTTAAAATTTACCTGTCCTCTGTTCTCTACTGCTACATTTTGACTCCAGACTCTTTCTTCTTCACGATTTTGCTCTATCTTCTTAGTTACAGTGCTAATTAAGCTCACTGAATCAATAAAAAACTCTCCACTGTCACTGACCGAATCTGAATTGTTTTCATTCTTGCTTCTTTTAATCTCACACACTTTTTGTTTTACCACACTATGTCTCTGATTTTCATTCTTCACCTTGAAATTCTTATGACAAACTGCTGCAAAATGGTTTTTACCCTGGCATTTTGCACAAGTTTTGCCTAATGCTGGACACTTGTTACTTCTCAAATGTTTATATCCACAGTACTTACAAGAAATTTTTTCTCTCTCAAGTTCATCACGTTTGTATCTAACTGTATCTACGTGCAATTCACTTTGCAGTACTCTAGCTTGTGATTTACTTACTTCTGTAGCTCGACAAAACTCTATGGCTTTATTCAGGGTTAATCTGTTTTCTCGAAGCAGTCTCTCCTGCGTGGTCTTATCCCAAATACCCATAACTACTCGATCTCTGATCATGTCATCTTGATCTTTATATTCAGTGGTTTTAATTGCTTTTCTGAGTTCAGTTGAAAAACTATCGAAGGGCTGATTTTTTTTCTGCGTAATACTGTTAAATTTGTAGCGCTCAAAGATAACATTAGCAGTCGGGGAACAGTATTCTTCAAATTTCTTCTTTATACCCTCTAGGGTCTCTTTTTCTTG
This sequence comes from Leptinotarsa decemlineata, assembly GCF_025532065.1. Classification (NCBI taxonomy): domain Eukaryota; kingdom Metazoa; phylum Arthropoda; class Insecta; order Coleoptera; family Chrysomelidae; genus Leptinotarsa; species Leptinotarsa decemlineata. The sequence continues at coordinate 1,751,614 of NW_027412614.1, forward strand.
AGTTGTATAGTTGAAACTATTGTGCAGTTCAAGGCCGTCGTCCCCTACAAGATTTAGGAAGACAGCAATTTTGGTTTCTTCAGGCTTCGATACCAAGTTTGAGGCCGTTAACAACAGATCAAATTTTTGCGAAAATTTTCTCCAATTCTCTGCAATGCAGCCATCTAGCACAAGCGGCTCTGGTGGACGAAACAAGTTTTCCATTTTATTCAACTGATTCTAATCTAGCGGGCTCACACTACCAAAAGCACTACCTGACACCATGTATAATCTGGCCAAAAGATTATAAATAACACAACTAGCGTTCAACGTAGGTAGTTTATTGTATAACATATAACATTAGATATTGTGATCATGAGCACATGTTTGTAGTCATGCCCTGTCAACATAACCCGCGTTAACCACGATTGTCCCGTGTTGCCAACTTGTAGTATCTCATATGAATTACAAGTTGCCTAACAGTGACAACTGTTTTAACACATTATATTACAGATTCTGATGAAATCTTTTCAGTTCAAGATGAGTGAGTTAACTTCACCAAAAGTAAATTTTGGAAAAAAATATTTGCCCTAATTTATTTCCAAAGATTCTAGCACATTCTATACAGACACAACTATCAACAGTCATTCCAATTACTCTCATCAACATAAATTAGCAGCTTACCATAGCTTGATCTACAGACTAACCAGCATCCCGATGGTCCACAAAGAATTTTAATAAGTATATAAATTTGATAAAACAAATTGCAGTAAACAACTATTCCAATACAATACAATACAGCCCAATACAATACAATACAATACAGCCCGAACATTGTTATTCACAACCTTGACAAAAAACTTCTCAAACAGGCTATTAACCAAGTATACACCACATTAACACTCACATATACAGGAACATCATTGGATAAAATAAAAGGACTACTAAGAAAAGAAAACATTAATATAGCATATAAGACCTGGTAACTCCTTGGGTAGACATATAAAGAACAAGTCAAAAACGTACAAATTTTACAAATCAGGGGTTTACAAACTAACATGTGGATCATGTCCAAAAGTTAATATAGGAAGGACTTCAAAAAATTTCAAAACGAGAATCGCCGAACATGAAAGAAGTTTTGAGCTAATGAAAACTAATTCCGTCTATGCTTGTCACCTTTTAGAGAAAAACCACGATTTCAACATGGAATACGACATATTACATACAGAAAATAAAGGACAAAAATTAAAGTTGCTAGAATCTCTGGAAATCAATGAACGCAAATATTCAAATGGTCTTCTGAACGACCAACAGGAAGTTATTCATTCAGCACTTCTGAACGTATTCTCATAAAATGTTATTAATTAACATATTTACATATAATTGAATAGAACTGGCCGATACTTGTTTTTTTTTATTTACATGTTAACTATTTTCTTAGAAATAATATGGTATGTAATGGAATCAGCAGATATGTGTCTGTACAAACATGCCTGGAGACACCATCATGGATGAAGTCATGTTTATCTTGAAACATATATAGGCACATACATAGAATGATTATTTTCAAAAAACTTGGAATTGAGGAAATCAAATATAAACTTTGAATGATGAAAAAAGGGCCGAGTTTTAGATTCAGGAGTAGAGTTCCAAACTGAAAATTTGTGAGCTCCTTCTGAATTCTATGATAAAAATGTCCGTAGCGAATCCTGACTCATTGAATGAATTACTTCATTTCATTTTTGAAAATGTGGTCACTTTTTTACTGGTTCTTTCGTTTCATTTCAGACCTGAAATCAGTTTTACATGAACAGTTGTATGTTTAATCCCATAAGAAGTGCTGGCATTTCAGATGTGTCTGATATGAATACGGATTATGGATTAATTTGAGTAAAAATACCTGGAAACATTTGTTGAATGCAGCATACCCATAAGAATAGTGGTTGTTCGGAGTACATGGACAAACAAATGGTAAGATTCCAACTTTTTCTCTCTGTTTTTGTATACAATGCTCTTAGATAATACCATTTTCAAACACATGAATTCAAAGAAAGATTACAAAACACTCATTATCTCGATAAAAAAAAATTTGGGAATCTTCCAAAAAAAGGAATGAACCAATCAATTTTAAAAGTACTAACTCTATACAAAGATGTGTAGATCATGCAAAGAAGTAGCTTTCAGACGTGGGTACCTATTGATCGACTGACACACTTATATTAACATACAGCCGAAGTTACTGAACCTAGAATCTTGAAATATGCAGGTAGGTTCTTTGTATAACATAAATAAACATCAGGAACGGGAATCGGGAATTTCCACCCTCCAAGGGGGAAAAATAAAGGTTTAAAGATTATATTGAATTTCGTCAGTTTTGAAGTTGGAAACCTGAAAAAAAATTTATGTTTAAAGGTGGTTGACAATGTATTGTGGAGCATTTCATTAGCTCGGACTTCCATTGTCTAATATGATATATTAATATTGATAAATTAATTGATAAATTAAATTGATAAATTAAATTTGAAATTAAATTAATTATTAAATTAAATTAATTTGAAATCCCTGAAAGAATCTATAAAAATTAAATAGATTAGATGAAAAATAATAATTATATTAAGCAAAAACACTGAATTTACAATGAAATAAAATACAAGCAATAATTAAGATTTAAACTATTAACAAGAAAAGAAAATTGAAAATTAAAAGATTCCACGCCAAGTTACTTCACGACGTTTCGATTGTTAGTATCCACAATCATCTTTGGATAGATTCTTTCAGGGATTTCAAATCAATTTATATCATATTAGACAATGGAAGACCGAACTAATGAAAAAAATGTATGTTTTGCATTTTTTTCCAAATATCTCGATTCCTATGAGTTTTATGCTATTCGTATTCACTATAAATATTGTAGAGGATTAAATGAATCAAAACTTCTGTTTGAAAAATTTTTCTATATCTTGAACCATTTTCGAGATATAGAGCAGAGAGTGCAGTGTTCAACTATTTTGAGTATCATTTGAGGTCAACCGGTAGTCCCGATTAAAAACACGCTATATAAAGTCTATAAATTATTGACAAACACATACTTCTAAATAACATTAACTATTACATTATATTCAGTTTTTGTGAATTGAGTATCTACTCATTTAATTAAACTTACCTACTCATATAATTAAAAAGTTATTAAAGGAAATACTTTAATTACATGTTATTTCTAATCTAATTCATACTCATTCTTTCCCAACTAAAAAAAAAAGAATTACATTTTTGATTGATGTTTTCCTAAAAAAAAATTACTATTTCATACATTTTTGAACATTGAAATTAAAATAATTGAATAATAATAACTGCATCACTCTGATATAGTGAAGAATTGAGACAATTTTGCTCATTACACTGGCCGCAAGCTAAAGAGCACTGCAACCCTCCTCTCCTGCACCCATATCGCGAGTCACAACCATTCTTGCAGATGCAGAATATTGTGTTGAGCAATTCCTCCGGAGTTGGTGGATTCATTGTCATAACAGGTCCCAGAAATTCATCACCCACTATTCAACCCAACTCTGGGGTTCTAAATCATGCCCTAACCAAGTCTGAACTTGATAATAAACACCGTTGAAATGTTGGTTTGATAACTGCACAGGTTTATTCAGTTTTGTAAACTTGAAGAACTGTGCTTAGCAAAAACAATCAGTACTCAGATTTTGGATCATTACAGATTGCCAACAAGTTTTGCACTCTTTTCTCAAATAATGTTTGAACCGGGCAGTTTTCTTTTTCGAATGCTGCAGAAAGTTTATCCAAACTCGGAAGTCTCTCGAGTGTTCTTAAAAAAAGTTTTCCCCTTTTTCAAAAAGTACAGAAGTGACGTCACAGCCACTTACTGTGTGTAAAAACAAAATGTTTTTTTTATAACGAGGATATTCATGAAATATGTTGGAAGAGTATGTTTAAGTTTTTACACTTCCTTTGCCAACTTTTTAAAAGAAAATTTCTTGTTGACGAGATAGGGTACGCCCAATTGAAATGACAAGTAAAAGAAATGACAAAGAACCTAAAAGTTCACGGATTTTGAAGAAGATATACTGAATTATTTTTTACTTGAAATGTAATTATAGTCCACTCAGAAATGTCTGAGAGTGAAAGAATTTCGAGAATGCAAACATGCTGGATCATCAAAGAAAGCAAGCAAGTGGCAAGTCTCAAGCAAGTGGCACTGCAATTCATTCACAAAATCAATTTGTCAGTAACTTAAATTTATAAAATTTTGCATAGAAAAATAAATATGTATCATCTGGTGACGTTTTAAATACTAATCATTTTCTTTATCTAATCTATTTGAATCAAAACTTATAAATCATCTTTTTATGTAAATTAATTTGATATTATTATTATTGACCCTAATAATATCAAATCGATTGAAGGTTTGATAATGAAAAATAGTCTTCGAAATGTCACTAGATAGATAACTATACAAATGAAGGGTACAGGGGAAAAATCGGCTAAGTCACTTTTTGTTACATTCGATCTTAAGGTTATATTCACTTTTGTGAGGACATGTGCTGGTAGATTGATGGACTATTAAGGTATGTTGACTTGTCAAAAGGTTTTACGTGTGTACGCTCATGCGTAATAAAAAAAATATCCCCAAAGGACTAATTTTTGGAAAATATGATAATGAAACCCTGACTTAGCTTGTTTTCCCCACAATATTACTCGCAGATCGGGCCAATTTCGTCTATATATGCTGATTATCAGGTAAGTTAATTCATAAATAATATTATCACACATTTTGTTACAAAGTATATTTAAAGAAATGTTTAATGTGAACAATGTAATTGAATTTATTTTTTAGCTTGACGGTGTAGAATATTTTCAAAATAGTCTTGCGCTATGGGCCCACAAAACTTTTTTAGGCAATATGAATTCGTTCCCATTCAGACGTCGCTGCACGCGCTTCTGCTTCTTCTCCGTTAATATAGCTGTTTCCCACATTCCATTGAATGAGCATCGATACCTCATAAGTCGTGGATGTTCCTTTGTAATCTCCAGTTCCCTTATTGGCCGAGTGGGGAAAGGGCATTTTTTCTTTTGATAAAGAGCAGTTAATTGCTGGGACCACTGGCGGAAAATTGTTTGATTTTGTTCATTAATTTTTACGACAACGAATGGTGACGACTCGCATCTAGATGACTGCAGTAGTTTACACATTTCTTCAAGTGTCTCTACTCTGGCCTTAGTGTTTATAAGGCCCATGTTTTTGTCATTTTCCATGTACGAATGTCCCCTGATCGGAAAGGTAACTTTTACGTAATCAAGACGTTTCTGATACTGAACGATATGATGTAAAAATCGGAAAACGGTGTAGTTCTTGTTTTGCCCTCCGCACGAATCGCAAAATATTTCTAGTTTCCTAACCTGTGGATCCAGTTGGTTATAGAGGAAGTTGTAGAGTAAAGAACAGATATCATCACTGCCCTTTTTTCCAATACTTTCTGGGTATACGTAAAACACACTTTCGGATGTAGAGAGTGTGTGTATATTAAAAAGATATATCGAAAGTTGGCACTTATAATGAACATCATTTGTTGAAATGTTAGGCAATGGAAAATTTTTTCCAAAGTCCATGCCTTTTGTCTTTACGGCTGGCGAATTTAGACCTCTTCTTACGGTTGTAAAATTCTTGCGCTCTCGCCTTGTGAACCGTATTTTCTGAATTTGAATTACGAATCTCAGTAGTTGTTTTTAAGCGTTTCTGTTCGTCTGCAACATTTGTACTAGACAGTTCATGTTCCAGGCTTTTAATTTTTGATAAGTACTGGTCACAAGTACTACACGTGTCAGTTCGTGGGTAACCGAATGAGATATTGAAGTTGCCATTGAATATAGTACGGTAACTTTCGTAAGATATTGTTGAACAATCTGGGTGAAGCTGCTTGAACATTCCAAACATTTTTTTGAGGTTCAAGTCCTCAGGTAAGTAAGTTTTCCTCGAATCGGCCAAACTGTAGTGACTAGCTCGTCCTTTGAATGATGCAATGTGCTGGTTAACGAGCTCAGTTGTTTTCTGCGATAATTTGTTAGGTCTATTAGTATGGCACCCTCTACGATCTTTGGGAGGCACACTAGTATACTTCAAAGCTTTTACAAGATATTCAACCTTACCTTTCGTAATTCCATGCAAAGCAATAAATTCTTGTCTGCAAATAGTTTGCTCTGTGATAGCATTATCAATGGTGTATCTCACTTTGTACGCAACTGCACAATCTCTCAGAGATGCTTCCTCTTCAGGTTTACGAGGCCGTCTTTGTGCAACTGGTAAAATACTCATCAATCCGCATAGATGAGAATTTTGGACGCTAACAGACTGAAGGCTATTGAAATGCTTTATTATATTTTGTTTGGCTACGACTGGAATTATTTCCGCGCACTTAAATATCTTGCAGTTACATTCTTTCCCGATTTCATGCGTTTGTAAACGTAACTTCTTACTAACCTCTGTCAACCTTCCATGTTTCGGTCTCTTTTTTGAAGTTTTTGGTATATTGGTACTAAATGCAATGTCACTGTTATCAGTATTTTCCATTCTTAAATGAATTCAAGGCACTCAAACTAAAGAAATTCAGAATATTATTGAACCCTTTGTTGTTCGAACAGGTTGGAACTCGACTGCCGATCCTGAGTGTCGTATGGCGATACGTAGACGTGACTTAGCCGATTCGTTTGTCGTTTGTTACAGCAGACTAAACCGCTTTTTCCCCTGTTTGATTTACTGAAACGAAAGATCTTTTGATGGGTTACAATCTGCGCGCTCTATCTCAAAATTCGCAAATGACTGACTTAGCCGGTTTTTCCCCTGTACCCTTCAAATAAAAGTGGTAAAAAACATGAAAGTTTCATTTTTAATTTTTCATAATTTAACCTCACCAATTTATTGTATCATAGTTAATCCATCGATTTATGAATAAACTCTCTGAGAATCGCACTTGTTGACTAAACAATTCTCTTCATCTTTCTACTGAAAGCAACCGTACATGAAAGAGGACAAACTTTTAGATTGCAAGTGTCAGTTGCGGCATAGCGAAATTGGATGAGGTCTTCTGTGGAGGTTATTCTGAAATCTTTTTGTTCCAAAGTCTTTTTTTGTTTCAGTACCGATTACCTTTTGTTTCATTTCATGTATTTGAAATTTCACTGAGATGAATTTTCCAATAACGTTGAGGTTTTTCATGCCTCATTTTCCTGAAAATTATTCTACTTATTGCCAAGTGGACATCTGCATACTGAACCTCCAGTAATTAAATATCATACTGCTCTACTGCTCAAGACTGCCTAAAATATTCTTGATTATGATAGAATTCTTCTTGTTCTTTAAAGGGACTGTCGAATTTAGTATGTGATTAGCAAGATACTAAAGATTTGTGAGCTCTTTCTGAATTCTACGATAAAAATATCTGTAGCGATTCCTGACTCATTGAATGAATAAATTCATTTCAGTTTTGAAAATATGGACCCTTTTTTATTGTTTTTTTTTCCATTCCAGACCAGAAATCAGTCTTGCATGGACAGTTATATGTTTAGGCCAATAAGAAGTGCTGACATTCCACATGTGTCTGCTACGGATATGGATTATGGATAAATTTGAGTGGAAACACCTGGGAACACTCGTTGAATGCAGCTTGAGGGAGTCAGTTACATACCCATAATAATAGAAGTGGTTCGGAGAACATTGACGAACAAATGGTAAGATTCCAACATTTTTCTTTCTGAAAGATTATGAAACAATAATTATTTCTTAGCAAGCAAACATTTTTTGAGTTCAGATTAGAATTCTGCATATGAATCATCCTACTGTATATAAAATCACACACAATTAAAATTGAACCATCATCTCTCGTTTCAACTCGAAATGAAATTGAGTAATTTCTCTGTTTGAACTTTGGTTGTTTCCATGTGTTTAAACTTCATGAGTGTTATATGCTTCAGATTTTATAATGTATCAAGAAAAAATTTAATTTCTTTGCTGATTTCATATTCATAACTTCTACTTTCATAAGTAATACTTTCACTTGTTTTGCAATTGTAATCAAATTATATCTCATTGTACTATGGAGTTCCTGAAGAAGAGCCAATAAAGTCTAGAAAGCATGAACAGAATGGAGTCTCGAAAGTTTGAACAGAAAAAAGAGTTTTCATATTTTTTGTCTCTGACTTCAATACCTGCTTCAATCTTACCCTGTTTCTCAATTCAGCCAGTCGAGCTAACCTCTCCTCTCTCAATATTATTGTGTATTATAAAAATATAGTTGTATAAAAAAGGGGTACTTACTAATGTGAGACTTGAATGAACGTGATTACAAACTAACAGAAAAAACATGAATTTTAGGTGACAGTGAGAAAAACAGTAGAATTTATTTCAATCAAAGCGAAAAATTTTGTTAGGGTATTCTAGTAACACATTGTATTGTTTTCGCTGGATATTTTAACTATATAATAGGTTCTTCAAGCATTTCCATTCTGAATGAATGCTCTATATAATAACTATTTAAACCATATGACCACGTTCCGAAAACCTAAAATTTGTAATAAGTGAAGATGAATGTTATGATCTATCTGTCTAATGTTATGAGGTCAAAAAAATGTGTATTTTATTCATCAATTTCTATTTCGTTTCCTTCAAAGTTGTTCCCCCGATATAATAGTAGTAGTAGTATTTATTAACCATATTGAATACACTCAGTACAAATGGCAGGTCACAGAATAGGTATACTAACATAAATGAGTAAAATATATATGTATATAGAATATAGAGATGTCAGGAATAACAATTACAAACTTATAACAACAAATAGCTTCACAAAAGGAATGTAAATATTAAAATAAACATATATCTGTACCTAAATATTTGCTAACACAAACCACTTGTAAACATTCAGTACTCGAAAAATTCTTCCATAGTATAGAAGCAACGATTTTTTTGCTCAAAAATTGTATGGCATGAGCCAACCGTTATGCTGATATCCTCAGCAAATTCTCTAATAGCGATTCGACAACTTTCCATAACATTTATTTTCACTTTCTCAACATTTTCTTCGGTTTTTGATGTATTCTTCTGTGAAAAGCTTGTACCACTTGTAAAGATTTTTCTGACTCATCGTATGCCACTCAAGTGGCATTTGGTGATTGATTGGTGATGGTGATTGAAAAGTATCTTCTGTATCATTCAGTGTTCATATAGAAGTATTTGTTTCGAATGAATTTTTTTTCTTTCGTGTAATTCAATGTTTATATGAAAGTAGCTGTTTCAGGAGGACCATCTTTCAGTTTGTGTCTGAAAGTTACTTCTTTGCATGATCTACACATCCATGTATAGAGTTACTTATTTTCAAATTGATTACTTCCTTCCTTTCTTTGGAAGATTTCCTCATCCTTTTTTTGTATCAAGATGGAGTAGTAGAAAGTCAAAAACTTTCTTTCCCAAAAATGAATCACTCCTAAAAATATAACTCCTTCAATTCTAGTAACGTTTTCTTTTTCTAAATGTGGAAATGTATTCTGCAAAAGATAGTGTTTCCACAATTTTAATTTGCGCTCAAAGCCTTGAATTTCATCATACACATTGTGAATAAACTGTCCTCTGCCTTGAAGTTCCACATTAAGATTATTGAAATGCTGAGTCACTTCGATAAGAAACCCAAAATCGCACATCCATTCTTCATTACCAAATTTCACTTTTTAAGTTGTATAATGCATTACACTTCTACTAAGCCAAAGTACTTCGGTTTGAAAAACGACGTCGCCATATTCAGTTTCTGAATCTTTCAGGAATTTTTTAAATTAACAGTGATATCTAACGCGCGCGACTCTTCAAAATTAATTAGTTTAATTATTGGTACTGTGACATTTGGCAAACCCAGTCTTTTCGTATACAACGTTGCCTGGTGAAGCAGTCTTTACTGCCGTTTTCAAGTTTCAAATGTCCATACGGTTTCCCTTATTGACTTGTTTTATGAATTTTATGTTCTCTGGTGGGGGACAGTTATGTTTGTTTTGTATGGCGTGTGTTGCTAGGTTTCATTTATATACTATTGGGTTTATGTATGCCTTTTTGTGTTCATCGTACCTTTGGATCAGTTTTTTCTTGGTTTGGCCGATATAGAATTTGTTGCAGTCCGAGCATTGTATCCATCCCGGGATATACAGTATACATAAAACTCACAAAACAAGTCAATAAGGGAAACCGCATGGACATTTGGGAAAACTTGAACATCCATAAATTTAACAGTCAAAAATCACTTATCGAGGAACAAGTACAAATCAAAACAACAAGACCTAACATTCAATATATTAAACAAATCAACATACACGCCTAGAAACAATAAACCTAGAGAAGATTTAACACAAAGAATAGTACTTGATGTAATCCAAATACAGGCAAATTTACCTAAAGTAACAGAAGTGCCTGTACTGAGGCGTTCGGACTGTATAAAAAGACAAACAACAGGATCACACGCTCATATAGAATAGTGCCTAAAGGATGACAGCATGACCAGCTGTCGAAAACGCTCGCAGATAATCAAATAGAAGTCATAGAGCTTCAAATCCTTTTTTGTAACTTACCTTAATAGTAATATATATATATTTTATTTATTTATTTATTTATTTATTCATTTGCCACTGAGGTACAGTATGTACATATGGTATGTCAATAACTTAAGATTAATATATATATGTAGAACATAATAACAGTGTGATACGAATAAAATAGGTAGGTATTTCATTTATCATATATGTGTATATACATATATGCATATATACACACATACACACACCCACATATATAAACATACACACATACATACACATATATAGACAAGACACGTATATAAATTCCTTAGTAAAAATATGGAACAGGCGTCGAAAATAACACTAAATAATAGTAAGAGGAAAAAAAAAATTAGTAAAATCATTGCTCAACAGAAATCATCTTCCAGGAATTCATCACAACTATAGTAACATTTTTGCAGCAGCAATTGCTTTACTCTACCATGAAACACTTTATCAGAGGTAATTTGTTTGATCTGCTCTGGTAATTTATTATACAGATTTATGGCATTATACAAAGGGGACTTTTTATATTTCGTTGACTTATGACTTGGAATACGCAAAACATCACCATGACGTGTGTTGTAACTGTGCACCGTTGCGTTTGTTTCTAGTTCATGGATGTTAGATCTAGCAAATCCTATACATTTAAGAATGTATATGGAGGGAGCCGGTAATAATTTTTCCCTAACGAATACTGGTTTACAGCTGTCTCGGTGTTCAATGCTGAAAATTAGTCTAACAATGCGCTTTTGTGCTACGAATACTCTGATGAATTCATTACTGCAACCCCATGCTATGATATTGAGGGATATATGTGAATATGCCATAGCAAAATAGATTTCTAGTAGACCTGCTGTGTCCATGCATGATTTCATTTGCCTTAAAGCAAAGAATGTCTTGTTTAATTTGTTGCAGACATCTTTTATTTGCAGATCCCATGATAAGCTTTCATCCAAGTAAGTTCCTAAAAATTTTATTTCGCTACTAATCTTTATTTCGTCAATAGTTTGTAGGTCATCTGGAACATTATTTTTCCTATTATAGAAATTTACTATTACAGTTTTTGTGGAGTTTAATATTAATCTGTTTCGCTGACACCAGGAGCTAAAACTATCGATTATGCATTTTACCTTACTAAGCAGTACATCAATATTTCCCCCTGTAACTGTGATAGTGGTATCATCCGCAAACATGGTAAGGTGGCAATCTTTCAGATATTCTGACAAATCATTTGCATACAACAAAAAAAGCAATGGTCCAAGCACTGACCCCTGTGGCACTCCAAGCTTAACGTCGTTGCACCTTGATCTAACATTTTCACATTTTACAGTCATGGTACGCCCTTTGAGGTAAGATTCAATCCATTGTAACAAGTTATTCGGGAACCTAAGTTGGGTCAGTTTTGCAACTAGAAATTCAGGAGACACTGTGTCAAACGCTTTTGTTAGATCAAAAAATAAAGACATTACAAAATTATTCGAATCCACTTCTTTGTAGATATAATTCAGTAAGTGATATGTTGCAGTTTCAATTGATTTACTCTTTCTGAATCCATGTTGATCTTTGCACAGTATATTATTTTCTGCCAAATAATGCGTAATCCTATTTGCGACTATTTTTTCAAATAATTTAGACAGTGAGCAGAGCAAAGAGATTTGCCTATAATTTTCTACTACCGAGCGATCGCCTTTTTTGAAAAGAGGTATTACTAATGCCTTTTTGAATTCTTCGGGAAAGTATCCTTGCAAAAAAGACTGATTAAATAAATAAGTCAAAGGGGTAATCACCACATCGATTATTTTTTTTATTGTTTCTATTGACAACTCATCCAATCCAGTAGACTTTTTATTTTTTAATATTTTCAGTGTGCTTAGCACCTCAGATTCGCTTATAGGATCATTTTGGAAAGGATGAATTATATGGTGATTCCTTGAGACTGTACAAGGCAGTGCCATATTTTGACCAAAGTTTTTTTCAGTTGCAAATTTGGCAGCATTTGAGAAATTGTAAGCAAACAATTCTGTTATTTCATTTAGGTCTGTAATTTCTTGATCATTTTTTAAAATACTGATAATTTTGTTCGATGATCTACTCTTCCTTCCTAGTTCATTATTTATAATGTTCCATGTTGCTTTGGTCTTATTGTCTGCATTCAGAATTTTGTTGTTGAAATAATTGATTTTAGCCTCTTTCAAGTTTTTTTTATGTTCTTTTAAACTGTTTTGATATAAAGTTAAACTTCTGGCATCTGCTTCCTTAGAAGCTTTGATATTTCTAAACATTTCTCTCAATTGTTTTCCCTTCTGGATAATATCATTTGTAACCCAGGTTTTAGAATGATTTTTTACAGTGAGACATCTTTCTGGGCATGAGACATTAAAACACCAGGAAACAGATTCCAAGAAATATGAAAAGCTGACATCAATCTTCATATCATATAGTTGAGGAAACCAGATTATACTATTTAGCCTTATTTTGAATTCATTTATATTTTCAGGATTTAACTGACGCTTATAAACTATTTGTTTTTTATTTTCTTCCTTAACGTGATTTTTACTTATCTGAAATGTAAGAATATGTGACAGATGGTCTGCTATATTTGGTTGTTTTAACTTGCATTCATAGTAATGATCTGAATAGGTAGATGTCATGTAGTCAATGCATGTTCGGCTTGTGTGTCCATTTATATTTGTAAAAATCCTAGTGGGGCCTATAAAGTTTATATTAAGTTGGTAAGACTTGAAAAGGTCACTGAGCAGTTTAGTGTTACTATCTTCTGGTGCTAGGTAATTTATGTTGAAATCTCCACACAATATAGTAAAGTTAGATCTGCACTCCGCTATTGCTAATGCCTGCGATAGACAATTTAAAAAAACTCGAGGGTCCCCACTTGGTGGTCTGTATGCGGTTATGATAGTGACTTTAGTTGTATTTTTACGATAGAAAATTGCACAGATCTCTACATGACACTCTACAGATAACTTTTTTATAGACTCTAGTTCATTACAATTTGTGTTTTCTTTTACTAAAATCAGTACACCCCCTCGTTCATGATTTTCCCGACAATAAATTGCTCCTACTTTATAGCCTCTCAAATAAACTAACCCATAATCTTTTGTTATCCAGTGTTCAGAAAAACATAAAAAATCCAATTTATTTTCATCAGCAAAAACCTCGATAGAGCTATAGTTGTTAAAAAATCCCTGGACATTCACATGACACACACTATCTTTACTAACGTTTATGTTATTTAGTAGAACCTTTCTTACATTTGTTGCAGATTGAGCTGTGATAGTCTGGGGTATATATATATATATATATATATATACCGGGTGTCCCACATTTTATGTGACAGGCAATATCTGGTTTGTTGAAGGAGATACACAAAAATGTTTCATACAAAAGTTTTAGGAGTTCATGAGAGCTATATTTTGATATAATTTTTAAATATACAGGGTGTTTGGTGTAGGTGCTACAGAACAAAATTCCATTTTCTAAAATAGAACGCCCTGTATATCATTACATATTCAGATGCTACGTTAAATTCTGATATCATTTCATGTTTGGTTTTTGAAATTCGGTTACGGCGTTGTTGAGTTATTGCTTGTAAAGTCTTGAGAACGACTATTATTTTTAAAAATATCTCATACAATTATTCTCTCTGCATCAGATCACATGAAAATTAGTCAAAATTTTGGGTGTTCGAAGTAATGGTTTCAATTTTGAATTGTGGAATTCAATCAGGAATCATTTTGAATATGAAACAATTGCGAAATTGAAAGAGGTGTATTCGAAAACAAATCTTTAATTAATAACAATGTAAATAATATAACTTGATAAATCATTTCATAAGAATGGTAGGTATCTAGAAATAAGTCATAAAAATTGTTCAAAGTGATGCCCATTAGATATTATACAGGCTTCGAAACGTCGAATCACTTCTCTCGTACAAGTCGCTCTTATAATATCAGGCGTAATATCACTGCACGCTAGTCGAATTTTCATGTTCAGATCATCCACATTCAAAGGGGGAGTAGTGAAAACAATATCTTTTAAATAACCCCATAGGAAAAAATCAAACGGTGATAAATCTGGGGAACGAGCCGGCCACCGAATTGGACCCTTATTACCAATCCATCTATTTGGGTACGTTCTATCCAGATATTCAGTAACAACCTGTGAATTCTATTTTAAAAAATGGAATTTTGGTCTGTAGCACCTACACCAAACACCCTGAATATTTAAGAATTATATCAAAATATAGCTCTCATGAACTCCTAAAACTTTTGTATGAAACATTTTTGTGTATCTCCTTCAACAAACCAGATATTGCCTGTCACATAAAATGTGGGACACCCGGTATATATTAACCAAAATAAACCTGAAATGAAATAATGGTGAAATAAATTACAATTAAAAATAGAACAATTGAATAGATAAAAATAAAGAAATGAAAAAAAGAAAGAAAATAAAAATAAAAAAGTGAAGAGATTCCAAGTCACGTTAGTTCACGACGTTTCGATTGTTAGCATCTACAATCGTCTTCGGGTGATGACTGGACTGATTCCTCCGAGAGATGACTATTTATAGGTCGTTCGAGTACTTTCACTTATCTCCGCTTTCCATTTTCCGCTTCACTGGTTCCGTGGGAGATTACCGTTTTGGCGGGAGTTGGCCATTTTTCGCTTGATGATGGGTTTCCATATATATATATATATATATATATATATATATATATATATATATATATATATATATATATATATATATATATATATATATATATATATATACATATATATTCAGTATCATTCAAATCTAAATACCAGTTACAAGACATCAGCTCAAGCTTGATTCTATCCATATCTTCTTCGTT
The DNA here is from genome assembly GCF_025532065.1 of Leptinotarsa decemlineata. Lineage (NCBI taxonomy): Eukaryota > Metazoa > Arthropoda > Insecta > Coleoptera > Chrysomelidae > Leptinotarsa > Leptinotarsa decemlineata. The sequence continues at coordinate 1,767,080 of NW_027412614.1, forward strand.
AAGATTCCTGTATTTTTTCACTAGTGTAGTTTTGCTATCACTTTTAAATATGTTAAGGGTAATCAGAGAGTGATCACTTATTTTAGGTGTGAAATGAACTTGAGCAATATATATTTTTTGATTAACTAGAACATAGTCTATCAGAGTTTCACTATCATTTGTTATTCTAGTAGGTTCAGAAATTAACTGATCAATTCCATATTGTAACAACAGATTTTTAAATTTCACTCTATAAAAATCATCATTCAACAGATTAAAATTGCAATCTCCAACCACTATATAGAGCCATTTAGAGTTAAAAAGAGAATCACATAAATTATTTTAAAAATTTTCTAAAAAATTTACCTCAGAACTTAAGGACGAACGGTAGAAACATCCTACCAACCACTGACTAGACCCAATATCTACTTTAATAGTTTTACACCAATATGTATTATCTAGTATAATGGTTTTATATACCGAAAAATTAACATTAGAATTAACATATATGATGACACCTCCTGTATACTGACTATTAGAATCACATCTGATTAAACTGTAACCTAATATTTCAATTTCCCAATTATCGATTTCTGGAGTTATTCTTGCTTCACTGATTAAAATCAATTCAGGATTGAGCTGCAATACTGTATCCCTGATCTGATCAATTTTATTGAGTAAACTTTGAGCATTTAAGTAAATAATATCTACATTGAATTGCATATAGGGGCGATGAGTTAGTTTTTTTTAAGCTGATGCCCAACTTTATCAACAATAGTAGGTTTATTATTTATATATTTGATCGTTTTTGACAAATCTCAATTTCTGTTATGCTCATTTAATTGATTTTTTATGTATTTATAATGTGCTTGCTGCAATCTTGTTTGGTCAGATGTACTTTTAATATTAGGCATATTAGAAGGCTTATCTACAGCTACAGCCACATACCATATAAGGCGGTCAAATGAACTGAGTCTACCAATTCCAAAAACATGTTTGGTTCAAAACTCGTTGATATATAATGGAATCAGGATATACAATAAACCTCCCAATGAAATCAAAGAGACTCCTTTCATCATATTCAGAAAGAAATGTACAAAACTATTAAGTGATAAAGCCTATTATGACCTACAAGAATATTTTGACGATGCGCTGTAATTTCGAATGTGATGAAACTGCGATTGTACTGTGTGAAACACATATTTTTATTCGTTGCCCTAGTTCTTGTGATGTAACCTTTGCATATGTATGTATATATAGTTTATATTTTATTTTAATCATTTATATTTTATACACTTATACTTCACATCTTATACTTCATGTTTATATTGATATTTATTTATGACATTGTGTTTGTAACAAGAATTTTTTATTCTTAAGTACATACATCACATCCTTCGGTGAATTCAATTTTACTTTCATTGGTCTACTTTTGGCTACATTGAATTTGCCTAATCTAAATTATTTCAGACCCTGTTTGTTTATATTATAGTCTTTTAAAATTTTATTCCCAGTGACCCATATCCTCAGCATTACGCTCTGCTTGTATTTGTTGGGTAGATTTATTCACATTAAAAATTATAATATTACTTGCCCTTTGTTGTCTATCCATCACCTCGGCTATCGTGTTCTCCATTTCACACGGCTGGGATAGTCCTGTCTTTGCTGCATTATTTTGTTTGATGGTGGTCTTGAAGACCACTAAACAACTTTCAAAATTACATTTCAATTGATCCATTTCCATTTTGATATTCATTATATCCTTTTTTATTCCTTCAACTGTTTCTTCCATAACCTTGATATTTTTGAGAATAGCTGGAGCTCTTTTGAATGCTTCTTTGCGGTCAGGCAAAAGTACATAATATCACGTTTAACAAGTATTATAGCTCTGTATTCAGTAGGTGTTGAATTTGCAGTTTTTCGTAGCCTTGGGATTATAGTGAAAAATATCTTTGCAGCTATCACACATTACAGGGTCTTCATCATAAAAATAATAATTTTTAATAATAGTATATTCATTCCACAGAAAAATATAGAACATAGTGAAAACAATATGTTTAGTTTGATTGTATTGATAACTAAAATTGGTGTCTAAGGTCTTATATATTTTTTTCAGAGTCCTGCTCTATGATAAAGACAGCTGAAACACTACCAAAGCCATCTCAAGGGCAAGTCAACCTGGGAAGCTGAAAAGAAGAAAAATGAAGTTTGTGAAATATTGTGGAATAGTAGTAGTATTTCTCAATTTATCATCAAATAATTTTGGTTGAATGGCTTACAGGGCTTACATTAGCTTTTAATGTTTTCATTCACAAAATTATTTCAATACATTATGTTCACATTTTGAAGAAGGTAATATAGCTGGGAAGTGTTTTGATTTTCATTTTACTAGCTCAGCATTGGAAAAAATACTTTCTTACAGGTGTATTGCAGGAAACAGGAATATTTGTTTTATTGTAACAGGAATATTGTTTTATTGTTGTATTTTATTCTCTTTCAGGAAAATCTTACACTTGAACAAATTTGATCATAATGGTGTTTTCTTTCTTGAATGTCAAGGCATACTTGAGGAAGCGATAAGTGATATGGCACTTGTTCCTTTTTCACAGTTGATTTTCATTATCTTTTGGTGATGCAAATTTTCGAAAATGAGTTGCGTGTAGTTGAATACTCCGACATTGTACAAGTTTTTCAATAAATAACAACTCCAAGGGGGTCAATATATGGAAGTCAGGGCTTCCATTTTTTTTAACTGGAACTTCAATAATTCCTTACTTCAGTAACTTCTTTGAAATTTTCTATGTAGTTAGGACTGGATGTCAATCTCAAGATTAGTCACCTCGTCGAATATGTTGCTCTCGGTCAGGGACATTATCAAGGTATTGGAAGTTTTGAAATCAATTTATTATTGCTCCTCTTTGGTGCGATCTTCGAAATAGTTCAGATATAGGAAAAAATCTGATGGATGAAATTCTTTCATTATTTTTTAAATGAAGTGGACGTCTTGGTTGAATTATTTTTTGCTGTATGTTCTGTTATTTTGATTCACAAAAAATTTTGCTAGCACGACTTATTTATATTCCCAGAATTTTGGTTAAAGGTGCTTTCTTTCTTTCTTAAATGTTTATGCAGAGTTGATTTTCATCATCTCTTGAGCCTCACATTGCAGTTGATTTTGATTATCTTCAGTTAGTTCTAATTCATTCCTGAAGCATTTATTTTAATAGGTGAGCAATTTATGTTTCTGACATAGTTTGGAGATGAAAATGTTGGTTCTTTGTAATCAAATACTTTTGGTTGAATTATTTTTTATTACTTGTTATTATGTAATTTAGATGCATTTTCAACCATGTTACAGAAAAACCATAATCATAAAAACGACAAAAACCAATCAGGGCTAAGATGAGGTTTTTGATGTTTTCAGAATAATATCTCAATATCCACCACAATATCAATATATTGATCGAATCTCTGCCTAAAGACAAGCCTCAATCGAATCTAGAATGAGACTGAAAGGTACACTGTGCAAAAAACAGTTTACGTGAATATTCTTTCCTTATTACGAAAATGACCCTAATGTCAATGTTCATAAAGATGTAGTGTATATGATATGTGGCGTTTCGCAGCTAGAATTTAAAGAACATCATATGAAATATACATTTGAAAAGGGCGGATCAGATTTGATATAACAAGCGATCTAGGGTTAAACTTGAACAATTTTGGTCATTGGTGCTTTCTTGAATGTTTATACATGATTTCTTGATCCTCACATTGCAGTTAATTTGGACTATATTCAGTAATCTCAGAATAATCGCTATTTTAAAGCATTTCTTTTGATAAATGAGACAGTTATCCTCATGAAATAGTTTGAAGATATGAAAGTGTTTGATAATTTTGGTTGATCTTTTATCAGTTGATATTATGTAATATACATGCAAATATACATTTTCGACCTTGTTCAATAGAAACCAAAACCATAAAAACGACAAAAACCAATCAAGGCTAAGGTTAACTGATGTTTTTATTCACACATTTTTTTCCTATATTTTCTGTTCACATTCTTACGAAGGTAATATAGCTGGGAAGTGTTTTGATTTTAATTTTACCAGCCAGGAAAATACTCACAGGTGTATTTGAGGATACAGGAATATTTGTTGTATTACATGAGTATTGTTTTATTGTTGTTTTTTTCTCTTTCAGGAAAACCTTATACTTGAACAGTTTTGGTCAATGCTGCTTTCTTTCTCACATGTTTATGCAGAGTTGATCATAGCAATTTTTCAAAAATGAATACATGTAGTTGAATTATCCGACATTTTTATAATTACTGCTGTATGTACTCTATAGTACGGTGTAATTAGACCTAAACCTCAACATCCAAAGTAAAAGTTTTCCTCCAACACCAAATTGCTCTACATAGTCCCCTTATTCTATGGTAAAAAGTTACACCATTTTGAGCGTCGGGTTTGGGGGCGAGGGGGGGGGGGAATTTGAAAAATCACTAGTTTTTTTAGTTTTTCGTAAATATTTCAAAAACTAAGCGGTTTATCCTAAACATTGTTATAAACAAAAATGTTCTACGTTAAATTTTAAATAAGAATGGTACTTTTCATAATCACTCTAAATTGTACGGTTCAAGAGTTACAGACGGTGTAAATGTTAACTTTTTCGTAATTTTGATAATTTTTAAAAAAAATAAGCTTCGTAAAAGAATGTTGCTATTTCAGTGGCCGGTGGTATGTTAGTGATGAGCCCTTGAAGGAACGACAACCTCACCACCTTATCAAGGGGCACTCTTTTTTAAGGGAAAAGAGGCTTCCACAGGCCTAGGCCATATAAACCTGTGGTACGGAGAAACCCACCCTGAACTTTCTACGAACATTGCAACATAAATTCACTTCTTAAGCATAAATATCTTTCAAATTTGGAATGTTCAATGTCTTTATTAACTTCACTCATCCTCCAGCACATTATCCTCCTCCTCTAGCTCGTCGTCTAAGATGTTATTATTGTCCATGTTATCACATGCTTGGCCTGAGCAATTGCTGCATATGCTAGTGCAGTTTAGACCACTCCTTCTGCATTCACAATTACGAACGCATTCATCTTTGCAAGTACACATTACAAGGGACAGTAATTCCTGGGGGGCTGCAGGACGTGATGTTACAACATCACCAATTACCACCTGACACCAATTACAATTGGTGTCAGGTGGTCGCCAATCTTCTTCCAACCCCACTCGAGTGGATCCTTATCTTCATTCAGCCACTGTTGTACCTGGTGGTAGGTCCTAAATGAATGCTGTCTGGACGCTCCTGAAGTGGGGGGTAGTGCATCCAACTTCAGTAATGCATGTATAGGCTGCTTTGCAATCGCTTTCAAGTAGGACTGGTAGCGGAGACAATCTAGACCTTCAGTGTTCTTGGCTCCAAACATTGCAAGTAGGAAGTAATTTCCTGCATCAGCCACTGCACTGGGGTCGGCTTTGGGGTTGTTGAAGACCAGAAGTTTTTCACGAAGAACGTTGTTGGCTTGAACTTTCCTATAAGGTGCAATTTTTCCCTTCTTATAGACAGCAGACACAGTGTCACATCCTGTGAAGGCGTATGTAACCAGAAGTACATCTTTCATATCCCCAATGCCTTGCTGAATGTCAGAAATAATGTACACTTTTTCCTGGTGATTTCCTTTTTTAGGTACGACCATTTTCAGTTTATTCCCTGAAGGTGCGTGGACAGTCAACAGTACTAATAAGTCCGTGTCATCACCAATAACACACGTTTGAACATCTTTCTTCGCTTCATCAATAGCTGTTAAGACTACTAATAGGTCAGCATCACCCGATGCTTGAAGAACTGTGCAACCACATTGTTGCAAGTGCGATGAAAGGAGGGTTATTAGACCCATCTTGTTTTTAGCACTAGCTAAAAATTCATTTTGATTTATGTTGACATGGATTGAGTCTTCTACTTTGACCACAATGTTGGAACGTGATCTTCGTAGGAGTTCTTGATCCTTTGTGTTACTTCGTTCGTAACCATAAAAAACAACAGTGGCTTTTCCATAATGAGTACATACGTAATCACTATATTGCTCGCAAATCTGTTTAAATGTAGCAGGCTGTTGCCAGACAACACGATGTAGGAGGTGGCCTCCGTCAATTATATAGGACACTTTCACTGGGTCATCGATGTTTGATGATTCTTTTGAATCTGAAACCAAAACCGTCACCATTGATGATTTTTTCCCCTTCCTCATCAAGCCAGATTCGTCAAACAGTGATGGAGGATATGCACAGAGTTCAAACTGAAAAATTTCCTCTAATCTCTCATCACTCCTTACTGTACACACCATCCGATGTAAGAGAGTGTTAGGATTTACACATACCATGTCGTGTTAATTTTCACCGACTTCGTTATAGAGGCTAGAGACTTGACAGCAAACTTTCTTTTCAGGTGTATTTCTTTAAATGTTTTGTTTTCAATAGCTTTGATTGATATAGCTCCTATTTCAAATGCTTTATAGCAGTTTACAGTTTCATCACCTATAACCCCTGTTGACAAGGAAGAGAGTTCAGGTGATTTAGAGAACGGATTATGTTCTTCAATCCAAGAAATGAAGGTTTGCAAGTCCTTACTGTTTCTTTTTTGCCTTGCATCTCGTAGCTCCACGTGCTGCTCTGAAGAGAGGCTGCGAACACCTGCCAACTCTTCCATTGCTTCGCACACCCGAGAACAAGTCGGCATGGAATTGATCCAAGTGGCAATAGTTGTCGCTGTGATTCCTCTACCTCCAGTCAATCCACCAATGCTTTTTAAGGACCTCATCAAAACCTGTTCTATGGTCATATCACTCCAGACCAAAACTTTTCAGTTCGTCGGATGGTGAAATAACCACAATTAACAAATAAATCGTTTTCTTGGTGCAATGTGTTGAGAAGTTCCAGCGAGTCTTGTAGGTAAACGTGTGCAGATTTAGCGTAGTTAAAGTGACCAGATGCATGGAAAATGGGAAGCATTTGATGGACACAATGAAGGTGAAGGAGAAAGTCCCCACTCCTCTCTGCTCTTATAAACATTCGAACGATTTCAACCATTTCTATGAACTGAATCCACAGTTTTTGTGTTCGTCCAGATTCATTTGAACGCCTAAGCTGGTTTTCTAAATTGTCTACAAAGCTCTTTACCACGGTTGACTGTGCAATCTCTTCAGGAGAGGCATTTCCAAGCTTGAAATTGGAATAGACATTATTAAGCTCATCTTTATTCACACTTATAGTTTCATTATTTTTCAAAAATACAGTCATCAGTGCTTCTTCGACTAGGCAGAGAGTAAGCTTTCCCGTTCATCATTTGTTGAACACTGTTTTTAGCATACACAGTACTATACAGCTCCTCCAAACCACTACCTGCCATGATGAATCCAATCGCTGACAAAAAGGACATCAACAAATGAAATCCTCCTAGTCTAATGAAGAGCGACTTCAACAGGCTGTCATGAGATGCTGCGGCTACTATTTCACGAGCTTTAGCATACAATGGCTGATCAAAAGTCACCATTGTTATCGTTTGACCATTGCTAGCCCCTGTGGTGGGCCCCTATGGTTTGATGTTTTGGGACACTTACCATAGGTGAAGAATGAACCACGTCGCCAACCTGATTTTATACCGTGGCCCAAACCGGCCGACTTTCATACTCAGAGATCGTTCAAATTCACCCTCTCAACGACAAGGGAGCTGTGTTGCCAGAGAAAGATGTTTTGGGAAAATTCAAAAACGACTTGAGTATGCCACAATAATAACTTCCTGTTTGGAATCGAGCGGCTGTTCCCAAACAGGTAGGAGGTTGCTTTGGTTAACTAGATGTTTGTTATAAACCTACTGAATGACAAACCAACGTACATTTTAAACATTTATTGAATAAGAATTAAACTGATATTATAATAGTACACACAAAAACAAAGAACATCAGGTGCATGTAATTATCTAAACGTATAATATCGGAAAATTATCAATTAAAAAATAGAAAGTGTGTTCGCTAACAATACCTTCTACCAGTCTTACTTTAAGTAGCAGATACGCCGTCTTACTCGATTCTGATAACTCATAGCAGAAACGATACCAATATATAATCATTACTTTTCTCGCCAGTTCATGTACAAGAGACAGTGAGACATGTTTACCAATCATTTACAAGGATTCATTTTTCTGTAATTCTACAATGTCAAATTCAACAACAGGGAACATAATATCAATAGATCTTTAACATTCGAGTATAACAGTATTAATAAACAAATACACAACTTCAACACAATAAAAATCATGGCACATTAAATATTGAAATTCGCTATCATACCGGGGACTCTGTTCACCTGTACTATATTCCCAAATATACAAAACCAAAATGGAAATAACTCATAGCACAATTATCTCAAAAGGTATTTAAATAAATATCGTCTCGTAACGATGACATGACATAATATCTATGGATAACAAGGTAGAAACATTACACACAATTCATAGTACATATTAGGTAGAAACATATATGACAATTAAAATATCATTACATGTAAAGTTTTGCTATGACCAGACAACCATGGATTCAATAACTCTTCGAATCGCAATCATTTAAACACAGATATTTACGTAAAATAGAGTTTAGAGGAGGCTGTGACAACACCTTTTTATAAATCTTCGGAGATTGTTATTCTCGATATAAAGTCTACACTTTAATTACCAATGAAAATTCGGTCTTTCTTTTTGAATGATACTCACGTAAAAATGAGCTGTAATACATCATTTTTTCGTAATAATTTGCTGTTACTTTTCCTTGGGCCGGTTTATTCTAAGCTCGAAGAAATTTTCGGTCTTTTTTATTTCGGCAATAATATCGGGGGTTATGAAACTTTGTTTCCAACTGATTAAACTTTTTGTTACACGTAAATTCACTGACAAAGATTATTTTTCTATTTAAACCGAAACTAACATTTCGCGTGACATTTTACTGACGGAGTTCACTTCAATTTCGCTGATTCAAACTAGACTGATTATCACTTCGCGTAAACTTATTACTAACGGAGATAGTTTCATCTTGACTGGTCAAACTAGACTGATTAACACTTCGCGTAAACTTATTACTGACGTAGATAGTTTCATCTTGACTGGTCAAACTAGACTGATTTAATGCCCCCCATGCCCCTCCCGGGTTGTGTGCCCAGGTCGCAAGCTCCCTCCTTACGGAAATGCTTCCGCAGGTTTGGACCTGGCGACCCTTTCCTTCCACCCCCGTTTCTTAAGGAAACGGTCCTCAATCCAGCTGCTGGCACTTCAGCAAGATTGATATCTAACCTCTTTTGGTTGGAAACCAGCCTTTAGGTGCTTTTATTTCCCTATCTAACTTCTCGATTTAAATTTTTTTTTTTTGGCTCTTATTTGTCGCGGTATTCCTAATTGAATTTTTGCATGGGGGCCCCCAAAGCTAACGGCGGCCAGAGTTGTGATAGTCGGGCTTTTCCCAGTGAAGCTGAGAAATGTGATTTTGAAATTGAATCGCGGTTTTCCTGTAAGAGAGTATGTGGTTAATACATTTAAGATTTTTATACTTGCCTGAGCCGCCTGACGGCGACTCGTGGGGGCGGTCTCTGATTTTGTCTGGTCGGCCTTGGATGTTTGTCCCTTTCTCGGAACCTGGGGTCATCCATGTTCAACGTATCGTGTAGATCGCGAAACGCTGGATTTAAGTGCGATCTGATTCTATCGAACGTGCTTTCTGCATGTTCTCTCATATACACGTCCACATACTGCGTGTCCAGTCCTAGATCTCTGTATATGAATCTGTTTGGGATGTAATACGGTGCATTTACGGCGGCCCTTACGCTCGTGTTCATAAATGCTTGGATCTTCTTTCTGTATGTCTGCGCGCACTGGCCCCAGGCAGTGCATGCATACAGAATTATCGGCATTAGGATCGTTCTGATCATCAGTAGCTTGACTTTCAGTGCCATGTTACTACTTCTTCTTATGATCGGCGCCAGGCGTCTTCTGGCCTGTTTGGCCATTCCAATTCTCTGTTGTACGTGTTCCTGGAATGTTAACTTCTTGTCTAGGATGACCCCGAGATATGTTGCTTTGTTTGTCCACGGAATCTCTTGTCCGTTGAAGATGACGTTGCCTTCCGGTTGTACGAACCTGCAGGTGAACAGTATCGCCTGACTCTTGTCAGGGTTGATACTGATCTTCCACAGGTTAGCCCACTCCTCTAATCTGTCTGCCTGTTGTTGCAGGTATCTTGTAACGAGTGCTTGACTCCTAGATCTCGCCAGCAGGGCCGTGTCGTCCGCGTAGAGAGCCAACTTGTTAAAGTTGTTCTCTGGCTTGGGCACGTCTGCCGTGTATACGGAGTAGAGGTGTGGCGAAAGGACTGCACCTTGCGGGACTCCTGCCTCCAGTAGTCGAACTGTTGATAATTCGTCTCCTACTCTGCAGCGGCATCGCCTGTCAGCTAGAAAAGACTGGATTAATCTTACCATTGGTTTGGAGTATCCGAAATCGCTCATCTTGGCTAGTAGCCCGTCGTGCCAAACTCTGTCGAACGCCTTGGAGACGTCTAGGAAGATAGCTCCGGTGTTGTGTCCTTTGCCAAGGTTGAAGCCTTCTGTCGCAAATTCCACTACCCTCAGGACTTGTAGCTCTGTTGAGTGTTCTGATCTAAAACCAAATTGTTCGTCGGGGAGGATCCCTAACTCTCTGGTTTGTTCTTCCAGTCTCTTCAGGATGACGCGTTCCGCCACTTTGCTCATGGATGGCAGTAAGCTTATTGGCCGGTGGTTCGCTGGAAACAGGTGGTTCTTCCTGGGCTTTGGTATGTGGATTACCGTTGCCTCTTTGAACTGGTACGGGAAGTGTTGCAGTCTGAGTATAGCATTTATGATGTTGGTTATGGCTGCTATACCCTTTCGTGGCAGCACTTTCAGTGCTCTATTTGTTATATTATCTGGGCCTGGTGCTTTCCGAGTGATAAGGTGCCTCAGAATGTCCTTCACTTTTTCAGGCGATGTCGGGGCCAGGGGTTGCGCATTATCTGTTCGTCGGTTGAGCCTCCGTACCGTTCTTTCCACCTGGTTTTCTATTTCCTCTACCTCGTCTGTGAACGGGACGTCATTCTCTTTGCACTGCCTTTCGAAGTTGTCCGCGAATGCTTCCGCCTTCTCCTGGTCAGTGTAGACAATTCCTTGCTCGCCGTGTATTGGTGGGCAGGGTTGTCGCGGTCCGTTCCTAAGTTTCTTCTGCATTTGCCACGCAGATCTATCTTCTGTGGCCAATTCTTCCAGACGGGTGGTCCATTGTCTTTCTCGGATCGCTTTCAGCTCTTCTTTCAGTATCCTGTTTGCTCTATTCATGCACCTTTTGTCCATCGGTGCACGTGTTCTTTGGTACTGTCTTTTCAGGCGTCTTCTTATTCTGATTAGTTCCATCGTTTCTGGTGGAAGGTGCTCTTGGAAGTTAAAGCGCGTGGCTGGGACTTCCCTCGCGCTTCTTTCCGTTGTTTGTGTGATCGCCTGCTGAAGCTGGTCCGTGGCGTTCTCCAGATCTGTTTTTGTTTCGATGCGTGGTATCTCACCCAGCGCGTCGTGTATGGTTCGCTGGAATCTTGTCCAGTCTATGATTCGCTTCGTTGGGTTGTCTGTTTCCACTTCTCCCCTTCCTATTGTGAATAGGATGGGGTTGTGGTCTGACGACCCTTCCTCTAGTACTTCCATCTCCGTAGTGTCGATGTTTTGTACTAGCGCGATGTCAAGAGTGCTTGGGACTGCGTCTGCTTGCGGGTAGTACGTTGGGCTGATTGATGCTACTACCTCGATGTCCTCAAATTCGTCTAGTAATCTTACTATATCTCTGCCTCTTGTGTTTGCGAACCTACAGTTCCAGTCTGGCGACTTTGCGTTGAAGTCGCCGATGGCCACTGTGGGATGGTGATCTGGGAATAATTCTGCCATGTCGGTTCTTTCTATTCTTCTACCTTGCGGGGGTAGGTATACCGACGATATTTTCAGCTGCTCGTAGCGTCTCACGTTGACTCTGACCGCTACTGCTTCGCCGATTTGGGTTTCCGGTCTTCTTTCTTCGTTTTGCGCTAGGTCTGTTTTAACTAGTAGCGCAACGCCTCCCGCGGCGTTGCGCCCCCCTGGCCTGTCTGTCCTGTACATGTTGTATCCTGGGATGCGGTAGCTATTTTCGCTTCTTATCCGTGTCTCCTGGAGCGCCATGACGTCTATTTCTAGGCGCGACAGTAGCTCCAGTAGCTCGTTTCTTCTTTCTGTGAAACCGTTGATGTTCCACGATCCTACGACTAGTCTTCCAGGCACTCGTGCTGGCATTACTGTCGTCCGGGTGCTTGCGTTAGTGCAGCTAAGACCGCTTGCGCGATCTTCTGCTGCTCGGTCGTTAGACTGCCTAGTATTTTCACTAGGTCATTTCCGCTGTCTGCTGGGGCTTTTTTAGCCGGCTGCGGCTTCGGCGTCGGTCTTCCCGCTTCTTTGGGCTTGTTCCAGGCTGACGTTCTCTGTTTCGGGAACATCTTGCAGCCTCTGTAGCTTGCCGGGTGCGCCTCCTTACAGTTTGCGCATTTGGCCGGCGTTTCCATCGTTTTCTTGCACTCTCTGGTATCGTGGTTTTCACCACACTTGACGCAGCGTGCCGTCGAGTGGCAACATCTCTGTGAGTGACCAAAGAACTGGCATCTATGGCATTGGGATACCAGTCCCCTGTTTATTCTCTGGGGCTCTGCCCGTACAATTAGATTCACTCAGGTTCTGAGCGTAAATATCCTTTCTTCGTTCTTCGGTACTTTTACTAGGAATAGTGGCAGTACCTTTTTATATCTCCTGGAGGTCATCCTGTGACACTCTATTATCGTAAATCCTTGTTTCGCCAAGTCGTTGTCGACGTCCGCTGGCTCTACATTCTCTGGGATGCCTCGGATGACCGCGTGCAGCGGGATTTCTTTTTTAATTGAATATGTGTGGAAGTCCAGGTTTCCTGCTTCCAGAAATTTGGTGGCTTTTCGCCACTCAGTTTCACTATTGGTGTATAGATAGATGCCATCTCTCGTTAATCTGGCTTTGTTATAGCCGATTTTTTTGTCCGCCAGGTTTTGGGAGATCATACTCCATTTTTTGGAATCGTGAATAACGATCGGTGGTGGCTTTGTTGGGTCTTCGCCCGTTGGCGTATTCGAATCCGTATTCGAATTTGTGTTGGGTTGTCTAGTTGTGTCCTCACTTGGTCTGTGGGTTGGCCAGACTGGGACCTCAGTTGTTTCTCTTTCACTGGTTGGTACGACTGTTGGTACGTTCCCAGTAATGGACGTCGCTTCCATGTTCACTGTTTCTTCAGTCTCCATTTCCTCCGTTTTCTTTTCCAATACAACAAGCCGCGAGGTTCTCTTCCTGGCTTTTCTTGCTTTTCTTGTTTCCGCCTTTTCGAAGCCGTCTTCTGTTTCAGTGTCGGTAGTGTTCTCCGGTTTTCTTTGCCTTTTCTGGGAGGCTTCTCTTTCCGCTTCCTTGTTGGCGGCGGTTTCTATTTTCCTGTCTTTTTCTTCTTGTTGGTTCTTCTTGTCGTTTTTCTCTGGTTTCACTGGGGCTTTGCCTTTAGTTCCCTCCTTGTTTTTCTCCTGCAACTTTTCGGCGGGTTTTGTCTTTTCTTCTTGCCTTCTCCTGCAACTTTTCGGCGGGTTTTGTCTTTTCTTCTTGCCTTCTCCTGAGGGCTGCGTTTTCGGCCAATATTTGGTCAAACTTCTTGTTCATATCAGCCATTTGGCTGACCAGTTTGTCCAGTGTTTCGCGGAGTTTTGAATTATCTTCTTTCAGCGCTCTGTTTTCCGCTTCCATTTTCTCTAGTTTCTCGTGCTCCATTTTTCAATGGGCTGGGTCCCAAAAGTCCGTAAAAGAAAAAAAAAAAAAAGAAAAGAGAGTTTAATCTCTTTCGCTTTTATCGTGTGCTTTCGCACTCACAGTTCTGAAAAGAACTAGTCTCTTTGTGTTTAGTTTTCACGCAACACAGAACGTATTCACTTTATCTCACTTCACTTCTCACTACACTTCTTACTTCACTTCACTTTCAGTAGGTGTTACCTCTACGAGGGGTTTAATGCAAATTTTGCTTCGAATTTATACTCAGAATAATAGGCGATAACAGAACACGTGCAATTTGCAGCTGTTAGATTCCCTTTGTTTTAGTGACCACCTGGCCTCATTAATTTTCTATAATAAATTACTGATTACAGTTTTATGATTATTAGAGGGATGCCGCCAACTCTTTATCTTTCGCGATGGACTGAACGCATCGGGATTTTCGCTTAATTGATATTAATTGTTCTCGCGAGTCGTCTGGCGTTAATTGATCAATTTAACAGTTCTTCGTGTCTACGTATTTTTAATTACCGACGCACGGTCATTCGGTTCGTCACATTCCTCCCTTCTTAATAAAAAGATGATGACATCTAATATGTCGTCATCGCAACTAGATTTAATGCCATGTTTCTCGATGTATTTCAAGTCTGTCTTAATTCACAATAGTAATAATATCATATCGTGGGGTCAATACTACAACTAGGTAACTACAATTCAGCTGTTTCGAGAAAAACGCAAATTAAAGTTTTAGTAAGGTTTTGGAAGACTGTGGAGACTAAACTAAAAGTTATCTTACTACCATTTCTGGATTATATTTTATTAGAAGTATTTATGTCTCGTTTTGACCACAATTTTCTAAGAATTGACGAGAAAAATTCCTTGAAATATAATGTATCCTAAAAAAAAATCAGTTACCTAGTTTTAGCAATAAGGATATTTTTGATGTTGAGTTAGAAGTACTTACATTCCAAATGATCAATGTTGTATTTAATAAATGATTTTTCATATCCAATTTAGGAAGCCTCCATAGCACAATGTTAAAGTCAAACTAAATAATTCAATCACATTCAACAAGCAGGGTAGTAAATGAATAGTTTATTTAGTATTAAGTATTAAGTTTTTATTGAAAATAATATTAATACTATTTTTTTACAAGCGAAAAATCAAAATCGATAAAATCTAACGATGTTATTTAGTTAAATTTACAAAGTTAACAATAAAAATTGAGCAAAAACAAAACAATAATAAAAAATTATAGATTTTCGTTGTCAGAATCGTCAAAATCGCATTCGGGCTCGCCGACATCTCCATCATGAGGCAGATCAAGATAAAATTGTTTGTACCTATCTCCGAGTGCTGGGGGCTTTAGTGTGAACAAAGAAACCAGATCCCTGTATTTCAAGGAGGTAATGGGGATTGGTTGATCATACCGCTGCTTTAGCTGCAAGAATGTGTGCCGACGGCTTCTTTTATTAAAGTCTAAGATTTTGAAGGGTTCATCAAAATTCTCCCTGAATTTCATCTTATACGGTTCGGATTTTTCGAAACGCATCCAGCTCATTTTTTGCCACCGCACTTCCTCTGAGTCTTCACCCTTCTTCCGGTTCGTAAGATTTTCCTTCATAAAAAGCTTGTAATCATTTATATTTTCGATAAGAAGATCGAACACTTGGTAGGGTTTGTCCCCTTTTCTTCTTGCGCTTCTTGCGATCTGCTTCAAGTCTTCCGGCCACGACGCTTTGCCTACTCTTTGCAGCTCGGTGGCTACAGCTGAATGCATAGAGTCACACTCCATCTGTGTATGGCCCGGGACTAGAAATTTCATGTCAATGACTGGTATATTATCTAGCTCCTGCACAGCAATCATGAACATTGTTGCGATGAACTGATTAAGATTTTGCCCACCACATCTGTCACTGTAAAATACTACGTTTTTTACGTTACTAGGGAGGCCTTTTAAAAACAAGTGAACGCAACTTGCTATTTCACAGCTTCCTCTACCTCCTTGGGTCTGGTCCCACATGTAGCAGAAACCTTGCTGTGAGTTCAGTGTATATATCGTAAAATTGTACGTAGCGAGTCTTCGTTTATAAAATAGAGCATTGTTAGCTGGATCAGATGGTACGAGAAGAACTTGCTGCAAATCGAAATTAGCACATACAGATTCACCATTTGAATTTTGTGCTTCTTCTTTGTCTTTCATTTTTTCGGTACGAGCTCTATCTTTCAGCTGTAAGTGCTTTGTATAGTCTTCCTTTAAGGTGTCTTTCTCGTTTGATGAAGCATTGGTGTAATGAGAGCAAACTCGGCACTGATCCTTTTTTGGATGATGGAATCCTAAATTGTAGCACTCGTTGAAAATTTTTCGATAAAAAGGTAAAGTTGCCTTAGGTTCATCATTTTCACTACAAACTTGAATGTACATGTTGTACATTCGGTTAACGTTCAGACTCTGATCCAGGTAAAGGCGCTTGGTGGTTGCACGACAGTAATGAGACGGCATGACAGGAAAACTTTCGATGTGTGCTTTTACATTTTGAACAATGTCTGGTGGAGTTTGCTTCTTGATGTGTCTTCCTCTCTTATCTTCTTGGTTAGTATTTTCGGTGGTTCGCTTTTTCATCGCTATGTCTACAACACCTTTTTTAATGCCCAAGGTATTGAGGAACATTGTCTTGCACACTTTAACTTTTTTTCCCTGGCTGGGAAGATAAAATGTGACAGTAAAATTCCGTTTTGAATTATCGGCTGTTATGCGCTTTTTAGTCAATTTTTCAGTATTGGCATGAATAAAATCCCTCTGCCTGCTATATTCACCTAATGCATAATAGGCTGAAAAAATCCTATTTCGCTCCTCTTCCGAAATTTTTGAGTTGCATTGGCTCCTGCAATTTTGGCACGGGGGTTTCATTTGGATCGCAGGTATAACTTTCTTCCGTGAAGAGACATACGATTCGCCCCTAGCCCTCTTTTCCTTGCTTAAAGTCCTTGCCCATTTGCTTGGACATCTAAACCGTTTTCGTGGTTCCACCGTCGGCTCTGGAAACACCTCCATTCCGTCGAGACGTCCAGTGCTGTTCTTCTTTTTTCGGATCCGATGTGTATGGACGTAGTCAGTGTCACTTTCAGAGGTTTCGTCTGCAGACATTTCCTCTGGGCAAAATTCGGAGTGTTCTGATGAGAACAAAGGCTCTTCATCAACTTCCTCATCTGTATCATAATTGAAGTTAAGAGTGTCGAGTTTCTCACCTGGTCTCCTAGTGTTGGTTTCAGCAGAATGACTGGGCCCAGGGATGGAATCGCTGTTGTAGGATGTACCATTTAAATTCCCCACTTCTTCTGGTTGTGCCGCTAGTAACGAGAAATATAAAATTAGAATAGTTGATTGTAAGCCACTCCATAAGTAAAGTGTTTGATGAATGGTTACTCACAAGTCTCTCCAGTAAAGTCATTTGCTCTGTGAGCTTCAGGTATAGCGTGATGTCGAGAGGATGGACTACATGGTCTAGCTTCTGATTTCAATCTGCAGTCGTTACCTACATCAATATAAATGAATGTAAATTATGAAATTATGATATATTTTCCTAATGTAATTTTAAACCGGTACGGGGACCCTTGCAAAAGTTACATGAATATACTATCGAACAGAACTATTAGAAACATTAGAAAAAAAAAAATGTTAAATTCTTGCATGACGAAAACTCGAATGAAAAAATGTATAGAACGTAAATTGAAGGAAAAAAAATTAAACTGTGAATCGAATCCGATTTGAAATCAAATATAAAACAAAATACTTAGAGGTACTTCAACCCGGCACCTGCCTCACGCATTTTCTGATATAACTAAGCGAGCGGTGATCAGATATCAACCAAAGTCAAAAGGTCTCAACTGAAAATCAAACTTTTCTAAGGTGTGGGAAGAAAACAAAAGTTTCAATTACTTTATTGAATTGTAACAACATTACAATTAAATTTTAATACGGCGTCCTTGATTGCTTTCCGTGCTTACTGTGCCGCCAAAGATCACATCAAAGGAATTGCCGCCATGAACCCGGTAGAATTCATTGCTCGGCATAACCTACTGGCCGCGCTGTATGACTATTCCGATAATTTTAATGTCGGCATTCTATTTCATTGCTCTGTAAGTTCTAGTTTAAAAATACTTTTTGATATTGACAAAAGGAGTTGGTATCCTCAATTACCTAAGTAAGTTATTTAGCCGGTAACGGTATTTTAATGAATTGATTAATAAAATTATACTTACTAATGTTGATGTCGCATAATTGCAATATACGTCTTGTTCTTGAATACATCTTGGAGTTTTAGAAGAATAAAGCACTCAATATCACACACTGTTTACATCCAACCTTACCAAGACAACTAGAGCCACCTGTTGATTTTAAACATGAAGCCCCAGACTTGTAGTGCTACAACTAGACATGTTGAGTTGCCTAATTGTTGCTTCAATCTTGCAGTTCTGCTAAGTTGAACAACTAGATAAGTGAACTTATCTAGTTGTAGATTGAACTTTTTTTCTGATCATCAACTTATCTAGTTTTGAAAACTCTAAATAACTCCTGTAAAATGTCTACAACAGATATCTAGTTGTAGTATGGTGTGGGCCTCACCTAATGGAATTTATATGTGCACTTATCCAGATTTCGCCAAATTTGTAGTTACCTAGTTGTAGTTCTCACCCCACGATATTACGCTGGCGTACCTGGTTTTCTTAACTTACTTACTAAATTTTATAGAATTGGGAGTTGTTGACTATGTACTAAATTCTTGTTTAAACTATTAATTGATATTGTACCAACACCCAATCACTATATAACAGCTAATTCCTACATATTTATATTCCTTAACAAAACTTACACAACTTCCGTGACTTGCTAGCTATTCGCTGTCGCTACCAGAGGTATTCTTACGTAACACCAGCAATTTGTCCCATGGTCCATTTAACACACGGCGATATGCCGTGCTCGGTCCGGGTATGTCCTGTCCTGCGGAAGGCGGTGCTGCTTCAGAACGCAATTGGCATCTCGGAAATCTTATTGGTGATACGGTCGGGGAGGCCGTAGGTGTGATCATTGGCGATGCGGTGGCCTCAGGAGGTGGGACTCTGCTTACTTCACAAGTGAACCTGCTCCTGGTCATGGGCGATGCGGTAGCCTCAGGGGGTGGGACTCGGCTTCCTCCACAAGTGAACCTGATTCTGGTCATGGGCGGGGGTACATCTGGCCATTGACATTGTCAACTGTTTCGCTGTATCTGGGTGAGGGTGGCGCCTCTCGAGGTAGGTCTCTCATCCACTGACGATACGGTCGGCTATATGGGACAAATCTGTCTTCTCTCGGCGGAGGCAATACCTGGAGTGGTCTCATGGCTTCCGGGCACCACAAGCAATCACAGTAATCAATTCCCATTTCCAGTAATGTTCTGGTATACATTACATGGCATACCACAATATGGGAAAGTACGGTACTGCGTCTTTCCATTAAGTCCGGTCTGTCCAATATTAACGGAAGCTGGTCCACGTCAAGCACTAGGAATTTCAATAGTACTCGGAGTATTTCGCGTCTACACTCCGGTCTGATCAGGTACCTCAACGAATCTAATAGGGCTTCCATACTAATATAACTGTCTTTCTTCAAAATGATGTGTTCGGCAGGTTATTGTTAGTTACCCGATTTTCACTTTTTACGAGCTTTAAGTTTTGATTAACTATTTAATCGCACTTTAATTCGAAACTCACACGAACTTTTCGGCGTAGCGGAACTTTCTTGAGCAGTGTTTAGAACCTCAGGCACTCGCGTCGCAACTAATACTGAGCTTGATCTTGCTTCAGATTATTAAATAGGGATGAAAACACATTCGTCTTTCGCGATAAACCTAATTTGAGATACACTCTGTTATGGAAATTATCATATCCATATCTTAAGTCGTAATTCCTTATATCTATTACATAAATTCACAATATAATGTGACTCTTGGCCCATAACATATCTTAAGTTTTCTTTGCAAAACACAATTTTGGTGCTTTATCGCGTAATTAATAAACTATATCTTCATATTTCCAGTAACTCCTGGAAAAAGGATTAGTCGACACTAATTTATCGTGTCTCTCTTCGATAGGGGCTGTCATCAATGGTTCGGTTTTTAAGGGTGTCACATTCCTATGTGACCCGGTGGGGTTATCGCCTCTCCCAGGGCAGCATTCAACGTTTCCATCTTCTTTATCTTTACGATGTTGGTGCATTACGAAAACAGTTAATGTATCCCAGATGGCAAAGAATAGATATAACGAGCATCCTTCTAGTCGATGCAGCGCTATCATATTCACAAGTGTCTCAATTAGGAATTTAACTATCCTTACACAAAAATATATTCCCAACACTCCGCTGGTCCATTCTCCTATAACGGTGAACCATCCATAAAGTTTCTTCATTGTTGATTTGGCTAATTTTTCTATTTCTCTCTCAGAGAACATATTCGTAGAATCTAACCCTTGACTGGTTACCGACCTTCCAGCTATCCTATTTATTAAAATATTATTTATGGCTTGTCTCTCTGCTACAAACATTAAGTTGTCTTGCGCTCGTCTCATTTCAGTATCTGTATATATTCCACTTCGAGCAATGTTTCGTATTTTCTGGAATTTCACTTCATCTTGGCTATACAGACTTATTTCTTCCGGGTTATCTGCGGGACTAGGATACGGACTAAAAGCTATCCACTTTCCATCTAGATGAAACACAGGGGGTAAGACAGGAGAACAATCTGTCTGTTGAGCAAACTTCTGTAATATTCTAGATACAGGTGCCATAAACAGGCTACGGTTGTTATACATAACAGGTAACTCTTGGTAACAAAATTTATCACGCCTAATTTCTACTATGACTGGTAAACATTTTAAAAGATAAATTATTTCTCCGGCAATTTTCACAACATAACCAGGCTGAGTTTTCAAAATTAAAGCGGCCTCGTCCTTAGATTGACGAGCTATAGCCAAACGATTTACAAGTATCTCTCGCTTAAGCAAACACCTTCTGTTTATTGCTTCTGATAACATATAGTTAACACTACGCTTAAAAGATTGTTCAATATAGAGAAATTTCGAGTTTACATAAGTGATTAAATCAGAATTTGGATTTCCATTCGCTATTTCCCACTCCATACGTGCATAAGATAAATTTCCTCTTAATTCTATTACTAATATACGAGGGTGTTCAGTAACCCATGCTTGATAATTACATTCTGTTAATTCTATTAATTGTTATACGGAAAATAGAGTTTACTTATTAATAAACAAGAACGTTTGTATTGTCCGTGTAGTCACTTTTGCAAAATTTATAATTGCTCTTTCTTTCTCGCTAACTTCATGACTGTGAACGTTATCTAATTCAAAACGTCTCGTTTCCCTACTCGTCTTAACAATTCTTTCTACCTTAATCATACTGTGTGGTAAATGTCTTTCCTTTATCCTAATTATCCTATCAAACATCTTGACTATCCAATTACTCGCGTCTTTTCAATTTACAATTCAAACTATCTTTTCATGGAATGTTTAAGTATTCAACTTTTATAATTACACTGATAATGCTCTTCTAACCTTTTCTTACTTATCATTATATTTTATTTACTTCACAATTTATCCTTGTCTCTTTATAGATTTGATTTTTCCTTGAATAATCCGTTCGTCTACTAACTACTTCTAATTTACTAATCTCTTTGGATTAATTTAATTGTGTATTTTCTTTACATCTCTCCTTTCGTCTATCTTTCTTTTTACATATAAAATATCCTTGTACAAGTAACAATTCGAATCGTTGTTTTCTTCTGTTAATTTTTTCTTTATTCTATTTACTTTAGGATCCTCCATCTGCAATTTCTTAACCTCTTGCAAGTCATAAATAGTTTCGGGGACTATAACGGGATTCTCTTGAGGAATTCGGGTTATCTGTCTTACATTCCGCGTAAACGACTTCGGATTTGTGGGTTCATTGACCCTACTGTTATCTCTGTAGTCCGTACCTTATTTCTCTCCAGTGACACTTGATCGGTGATAGCAACGGGTAGGTGCCACGCTATCTGGCTTACACCCTCCAGGGTCGTACGTATGATTTTCAAAATTCGTGCACATTTTGAAATCCAATTTCTCGCTGCTTTCTCTTCTATCCCCATAATTTTCTGCATTGCTCATCCCTAATTTTCTCTTCGACTTAGTTTCATTTGCGATTTTCAAAATGCCATTTTTGTCATTATCTATATTGCTCATATTGTTTTCTATATCTCTGCAACTTGAGTTCATTTTTACATTTTCTTCTCTGCCATTGCAAGGGTTTTCTCTTCTTAATACTGATGCATTTTCTGCTTTCTCATTGAGTCCTTTCATGTTCCATAAACTTGTTTCTTTCTTCATTTTATTATCTTCGTAGTCGCGTCCTACCGAGATTTCTTCCGGGTTCTCAAATGGGCTAATTGTAGGTCCGGGCCTTGCATACAAGGAAATACCGCGTTTACTCTCATTCCCATTTGTTCCGAATTCCTCTCGTTTGATGACAGGCAAAGCTCTTGCCTCGTCACATTCACATTGTTCCTTCAATTCATATACATTTTCATTTCCGTACTGAGGTTCTTCTTGACCGATAGTAGAAACGGAATTTCGGTTAGCTCCAGCATACTGGAAAATTCTAAGCTCATTCTCCCGTTCCACCATGTCCGAGTTAGTTTCCTCATCATTTAACTTATTTCTTTTCACCTTACAATTTCCTCTTGTACATTCTTTCTTCGGGCACGGCCTGTTACTAAAAGTCGTTGGCTCTCTGTAACCTTTCTCTGAGCATGGCTTGCTACTGGAAGTCGTTAGCTCTCTGTAACCTTTTTTCACATAATCTTTACATCCAGATTCCTTACTTTCATAAACTTCATTTCCACAGGCAAAATACATAGAGAAATTTCCATTTTCCTGGGGTCGAGAGAGGCCGCTACTCCTCTCTAGGCCTAGGGAACTCAGTGGTAGCGACGCCGAATTCACCTGGGAAGTTTCTCTCATATTTTCCATACTTGCAATTAAATATTCCTCTATACGATCAATTTTCTTTTCTAACTCACTCAATTTCTCCTGTAACATGTCGGAATCTCTGGCTACACAAACTCTTGCAGATTCGCTTTCCAATTTAACTTCTTGGTTCAATAAAAACATCACGTTCGTATTCCAACACATTTTAACCCTATATTCTTGCAGAAAATCCATACCTAATAAAATGTTTGTAGTGAACTCATCTACTTGTATAACTAAAAACTCATGTTCAATTTCTTGACTTTTTCCAAACCTTAATTTCATCCTTGTATACCCTTTGTATGGGATCAAATTTCCTTGTACGTCTCGTAAATCACATCTTTTTCCTCGATAAATATTTCTATTATCTATTAAATTTGCTGAAACTAAGCTGCACTGGGCTCCAGTATCTATTAATACTTTCCTACTTATACCATCAACTTCTATCGTTACGGTATTCTTCTGGACGCCAACATTTGTGCACGCAAATATAGACGTCCAACTACTTCCCATTTTATTGACTAATCCATATCGACTCCGGCCGCTGGGATACGGGGAGCCGTTTTTCCGTTTAACCCTTCTCTGCTGGGTTCATTCAATCTCTGCTTTAACGGGCATTCAGCTGCCCTATGTCCTGCTTCCTTGCATACATAACATAATCCCTGTCTTTTACAACAATCTTTTTCTGTGTGTCCCAACTTGTCACAAAACTCACATCTCGCAAGATTACTCCTCTCTTGTCTATCTTGAATATGTGTTCCATATTTTCTTTCATCTCGCATATTCCTACTATTTCGCGTTGCATTACTATTAACCTGTCGAAATTTGTGATTCCCTCCTTCTTGCCTATATGCTCCGCTCATGTCTCCATGCCTGCGTCTCTTATCGTTCTGATATGACGACCGTATTTGTCTCGCGTTCGAGTTCGTTAAACTTTCTATGATTTCGCCTTTTTCGGCGATCTCTAGGGCTTGTTGCAGACTAGTTGGGCCGGCAAATAACACTTTTCTTCGTAAGGGGTCTGTTAAACCCATCGTGAATTGCGTGACCATTTCTGTTTCTTGTGTGACTTTCAGAACGTTGTCTACTGCTTGATTTCCAGTTAAAACGGTTAATTTCGCCGCTAGTATTTTCAAACGCGCTAAAAAGTTTCTGCAAGTCTCGCCTCGATATTGTTTGCAATCCGTAAATTTTTGTCTGTCCTGACCTGGAATTTTCAATATTCCGAATTGGTCTATCAATCCTTTTCTTAAGGTTACCCAATCAGTTGTTGTTCTCAACACATCGTCAGCTTCTATGATTTGTTTCGCGATTCCTCTCAATCTTAATTTTGCTAAAGCCGTAGTCTTTTCTGGACTCCATTTAGTAAATGCCACTGTGTCTTCTATAATCTTTACAAATTCCGCAACGTTCGAGTTACCGCTGAAAATAGGTATATTTTCTAAACTTAAAGTAATAGGGGCGCTGTTATCCATTTCTGTGTTCTGCGCTGTCTGCGTTTCGTTACTTCCTGGCATAATTTTCGAAATCTAACCCTTTTTTTTAATTCAATATCCGGCGCAGGTACTAATCAGGGGAATACTACTAAAACCTACAATATATACTGAATATCATTCGCTACACGGTCCGCAGGTTACTGGCATTAAATATCATTTCAGGGGTTTATTTTGTTAAACAAGGGAATAATCTCGAAAAAAAACAACCTCACATTAACTGACAACCATTTGTAATTGGAGTTAAAACCCTTTCACACCTGACACCATTTTGTGGTGGGCCCCTATGGTTTGATGTTTTGGGACACTTACCATAGGTGAAGAATGAACCACGTCGCCAACCTGATTTTATACCGTGGCCCAAACCGGCCGACTTTCATACTCAGAGATCGTTCAAATTCACCCTCTCAACGACAAGGGAGCTGTGTTGCCAGAGAAAGATGTTTTGGGAAAATTCAAAAACGACTTGAGTATGCCACAATAATAACTTCCTGTTTGGAATCGAGCGGCTGTTCCCAAACAGGTAGGAGGTTGCTTTGGTTAACTAGATGTTTGTTATAAACCTACTGAATGACAAACCAACGTACATTTTAAACATTTATTGAATAAGAATTAAACTGATATTATAATAGTACACACAAAAACAAAGAACATCAGGTGCATGTAATTATCTAAACGTATAATATCGGAAAATTATCAATTAAAAAATGGAAAGTGTGTTCGCTAACAATACCTTCTACCAGTCTTACTTTAAGTAGCAGATACGCCGTCTTACTCGATTCTGATAACTCATAGCAGAAACGTACAAGTACAGTTCATGTACAAGAGACAGTGAGACATGTTTACCAATCATTTACAAGGATTCATTTTTCTGTAATTCTACAATGTCAAATTCAACAACAGGGAACATAATATCAATAGATCTTTAACATTCGAGTATAACAGTATTAATAAACAAATACACAACTTCAACACAATAAAAATCATGGCACATTAAATATTGAAATTCGCTATCATACCGGGGACTCTGTTCACCTGTACTATATTCCCAAATATACAAAACCAAAATGGAAATAACTCATAGCACAATTATCTCAAAAGGTATTTAAATAAATATCGTTTCGTAACGATGACATGACATAATATCTATGGACAACAAGGTATAAACATTACACACAATTCATAGTACATATTAGGTAGAAACATATATGACAATTAAAATATCATTACATGTAAAGTTTTGCTATGACCAGACAACCATGGATTCAATAACTCTTCGAATCGCAATCATTTAAACACAGATATTTACGTAAAATAGAGTTTAGAGGAGGCTGTGACAACACCTTTTTATAAATCTTCGGAGATTGTTATTCTCGATATAAAGTCTACACTTTAATTACCAATGAAAATTCGGTCTTTCTTTTTGAATGATACTCACGTAAAAATGAGCTGTAATACATCATTTTTTCGTAATAATTTGCTGTTACTTTTCCTTGGGCCGGTTTATTCTAAGCTCGAAGAAATTTTCGGTCTTTTTTATTTCGGCAATAATATCGGGGGTTATGAAACTTTGTTTCCAACTGATTAAACTTTTTGTTACACGTAAATTCACTGACAAAGATTATTTTCCTATTTAAACCGAAACTAACATTTCGCGTGACATTTTACTGACGGAGTTCACTTCAATTTCGCTGATTCAAACTAGACTGATTATCACTTCGCGTAAACTTATTACTGACGGAGATAGTTTCATCTTGACTGGTCAAACTAGACTGATTAACACTTCGCGTAAACTTATTACTGACGTAGATAGTTTCATCTTGACTGGTCAAACTAGACTGATTATCACTTCGCGTAAACTTATTACTGACGGAGGTAGTTTCATCTTGACTGGTCAAACTAGACTGATTTAATGCAAATTTCGCTTCGAATTTATACTCAGAATAATAGGCGATAACAGAACACGTGCAATTTGCAGCTGTTAGATTCCCTTTGTTTTAGTGACCACCTGGCCTCATTAATTTTCTATAATAAATTACTGATGACAGTTTTATGATTATTAGAGGGATGCCGCCAACTCTTTATCTTTCGCTATGGACTGAACGCATCGGGATTTTCGCTTAATTGATATTAATTGTTCTCGCGAGTCGTCTGGCGTTAATTGATCAATTTAACAGTTCTTCGTGTCTACGTATTTTTAATTACCGACGCACGGTCATTCGGTTCGTCACACCCCTTGTTTGGCAGCTTGAAGAAGAGCTGTATAAATTGTTGATGGATTTGAAGGAGCTAAGTTGATAAATGGAAGAGGGACTACAGCCGAAGTTTGGAACTGTTCCTTCGCATAAAGCTTTTCCATGCAGCCACTCCAACCAGGTTTACATTCTTCTGGACCTTCTAACCAGGTGCCACTCAACCAAAACATATTGAGTGTTCGTCCATTTTTGTATGAAAGTGATGGTTTGTCTTCTAGGGAAGCAAGGTTTGTAGCGACTATTTTAGAATATCCAGATGTAGTCGGGGCTTTGTAAGTTTGCAAGTCAAACAGGCCTTTGTTTTCAACAGCTTGAGCAGCAACATTCTTTCGAGGTACATTTTCCTGAACCTGAAGAGCTGTTTTAGGTGTAATGCAAGCAATTCCACCCATGACGTGGAAGGTGTTATGACCATCTAGTGTGTGAACATTGTAGTCTGCATTATCGAACACGAATTGCACATAACCGTTCTCTATTCTTGTGTTCTCTTGGCAAGTGACGGATCTCTCATATCTCAACACTTCCTGGTAAGGTACACAAACACCCATATTGCACAGGGTGTCAATCAATACCTTCGAACCAAATTTTCTGTGTAACAAAACACCCGTTCCAAGTTGGGCTGGGGATAAAAACGATCTTGGACGAGCAGCGCGTATTATACTGTGACATATTGCTGTTTTTTTCCTTTCCATAATTTGTTTTGCCCTCTGGATTTTCTCGAATGTTTGTCTTGTACAAGTAGGCTGAATGATTTCAGTTATCAAGACATTGAGCAACTCAGGTACCAGTTCAGATCCCCCTTTACAAATATCTTCAATTGTTGGAAACTGGGAATAGTCGTAACTTTTGGACTTTATCTCACGTCGAATAATTGCTGCTGCAGTTTTGATCAATCTCAGTTCCTCTTCAGCTTCATTATCACAGTTCCGATTTTTATACCAGTTGTCTGATAAAATATTAGTTGATGCCCCAGAAAAACAAATCAAACTTCTTTTTCCTGGTAAAACTGCAAAATTTAAACTATTACCATAACGCTGGATAAGTTTTCTTTTGAAATGTGTGACAGTATATGGCTCAACTTCAGGGCTCAGACGAAGGAATATATTTTGTAGTTCTTCAAAGTCGTATTGACATTCATTGTTTTCCTCCAAATAATCACATAGCTTTTCAAAAGCGTCTTCTCTTTTGGCATCAGCACTAGACCCACCTTTACTGGTTGCTACTCCTTTTTCGGGCCGTGACGATCCTGGCTTTTGAAATGTCTGGTAACAATGCCAGTGGTACCTCCCATCAGAACGAGATCTATGACCTGAGAGAGCCTCACACTTACCTCATCTCCCCACTTGTCATGCCTGTTATTTGCTTCCGTTCTGATGCTTTCAATCAGTTCAAGTTTCTGCACTAAACTCCACTTTTCTTGAGCAGGATTCCTGCATTTAGATACATCTACACACTTGCGACCACAAAGAAAACATAAGGCTTTAAAATCAAATGATTCACGTGGTATCTTTGTTGGAGGTTCTTTTTCCATTTCAGGTGGTTTTGGACGTAATATATAGGTTTGTCGACACTTACTATGTACTTGAAGCGAATCATTCTGCAGGAACTTGGCTTTGACGCCATCTTTACGTATTTCACTGCACTGAATTATTTTGTCCACCGCCTTTCTAGTCAGAGTAATTAGTTCACCACCCTTGTCCTTACAAGGTTTTAACACACACTCCGCCATAACTAACACACTATCTCAAGTGATTTTCACATAATTCGCACGTTACTATAAACACCAACCATAAAAAATTTACAGCAAAACTGCACTAGAAGTACCACGCACAAACGTACTCAACTTGTCTCCTAAGACGACTGAAGAAGAATATCGATCGATCTGTGACAGTGCGTGAGGGAGGGGTGGAATGGAGGGGGCAGACAACAGGTGCAGAAGACAGAACCGCCATTGGTTGCGGCCCGCGGTCCAAGGTCACTATGATGGCGGCCACGCCTGCTTGTACTACCACGTTTCTCCTAACAATTATTTTTACTTTTTCAACCTTCTATGGTGCCTCTTAGCCTCTTTTTGACTATAATACTGTAGTATATTATTAATCTTCAATTAAATCATTTACTTATTTCTATATAGCTTTATTTGGAAAAAAAAACCTTAAAAATTATATCATTTTTATTTTTACACCGTCTGCAACTCATGAACCGTAAA
The DNA here is from genome assembly GCF_025532065.1 of Leptinotarsa decemlineata. Lineage (NCBI taxonomy): Eukaryota > Metazoa > Arthropoda > Insecta > Coleoptera > Chrysomelidae > Leptinotarsa > Leptinotarsa decemlineata. The sequence goes on from NW_027412614.1 coordinate 1,795,985, forward strand.
TTTTACAGGGAATATGCATAGGGCATTTTTTTGTTTAAAATTTCATGTAGAATATTTTTGTAAATAACACTCTTTGTGCTAAACAGCTTAGTTTTCAACCAATTTCCAAAAAACTAAAAAAATTACTAAATTTTCTACTTTTTCTCCCCCTCCCCCCCAAACCCGACGCTCAAAATGGTGTAACTTTTTACCAAATAATAAGAGGGTTATATAGAACAATTTGGAGTTGGAATAAAACTTTTACTTTGGATGTCAAGGTTAGGCCTTTTTTTAGGTTAATAACACCGTACTATCTAATATTTATCATGTAATTAGGACTAGATGTCGGAAATTATTTTGATATTTCATGTTCACATTTTTACGAAGGTAATATAGCTGAGAAGTGTTTTGATTTTCATTACTGGTCCAACTTAGGAGGAAAATATTTTCTTGCAGTTGTATTCGAGGATAAAAGAATATTTGTTTTATTTAGATGGGTATATTGTTTTATTGTTACTGATTTTTATTGTTTTTCAGGAAAACATTACACTTAACAAATTTGGTCACTGGTGTTTTCTTTCTTGAATATTTATGCAGAGTTGATTTTCATTATCACTTGATTATAGCAAATATTCGAAAATGAGTTGCTTGGAGTTGAATTCTCCGACATTATATTTTCTGTGAGAAAATATATGGAATTCAGCTTCAATGATTTTGTTGAACTGGAATTTCAATACTTTGTTACTTAGTTTCTTCTCCAATATTTACAGTCCACCTGAATTCACTGACGTTTTTCGCTTTTTTATTTGCATTATCACAATGCTGATGTGCAAACTAATTTGTGGAAATATATAAATAATAATTATTATTATTATTATTACCGTGTATCAATTGAAGCCTTGGTGCAAGAAGGTGTTAACTCAATATAGGAATTATAGAAAAATCGATTTGATTAATAAAAACTGGAACTTTTTATCAACACATATGAGATGTGCATTACACCTGAGATTTTTTGCATTACATGGCAATGAAGTGCTTTCGAAAATCTTGTGGTGGGTATAGTTGCTTGAATTAATGTCCACGGTTCCAGAAAAATTCGAAATACTGAAAAAAATGAGTTGACACCTTTTTCCGAATTCCTCATGACCAGTAAAGTGATTTTAAATAAAACAAGAAAGTCGTAAGTGAATAATTTTATTGTCGAAAGCATTTTTCAAAATAACTTGCAGATGTAGCACATTAACAATAATAGTTCTTTCAGTTTTCTCCTCTTGTTAGATTATGATAGAATCCTCTGATGTTTTCGGGAATAAATGGTAGCTGTTCCTGAATGTTATCGAATTTTTTGGTGCAATAGTCTTACTTTTATCAATCGTTAACCCAGATATGCCCAAATAATTTTGGGACCAATCACGAGGCAATTCTATATTATTTCTGATTCAGAATAAAAAACTGTATATAAATTTTGGTTTTTCAAAAAAAAAGAAAAAATCCAAAAAAGTTTTACAAGGTGTACTATATATAGGACAATGAGCAGAAGTTATACTACAAATGTTTAGGACAATAGAAATTTATTTAGTATGGTAGGCTACAAAACATTTAACATGCAAACCAATGTCACACTTTCGACACCTAGTGATAGTTTTTTGGAGGCAAGAACCACATCGTGTTTGCTTTTCTTGGGGTATAACCAAATGGTCCATTCGATCAAAGCGCAACTCCAAACACATATTTTTTGAACAATGTCCTCTCTGGTAGGTGGATTCCTTTTTATTTTGGGTGAGTAGGGTATTGGCAATACTCCTTCTGAAGAACAGCTGATCCATAACTCCTCCAGAGTTTTTGTGTAATTGCCACGCATTGTGTACTGCCATGTCTACGCAATGGGTTACTAAAGGAAAGTACCATTTTTTGCCTCTCACAGATGTCCGATATAAACTTATGTTTTGATCAGAACGATCAACTCCGCCCATACTTTTATTATACATTTGGACGACATGAGGTTGATCAACTTGAATAAACTTTTTTTCTTTTTGGGAGTATCGTCTAGCGGTGTGTAAAGGGTTCACTCCAACCGCATTGGAAGCAAATGTAACAATGTTATTGTCATTCCACTTGACAAATATTATATTTTGATCAGTAATTTTATTGTTATCATAAGTTCCTCGTGGAGTTTTTTTTAGCACTTTGGAGCTACCCAAAGTACTACTTGGAATACGATTTTCACGTATTGTTCCACTACCATATAGTTTCTTCAAAGTAAGATGCTCTAACAAAGGTATAGACGTGAAAAAATTATCGAAAAATATATGAAATTTCAAATCTTTCCATTTTGATTGTATAGTATCAGCATATTCGAGTACCACTGAAGTTCCAACACCCAACTCGTTATATATTTTGCTGATATTTATAGCAGCACCTTGATAGGGCTCGAACCAATTTATGTATCCCCGACGAGTGGTTCCGACCCATAACTTATAACCATATCGAATTGGCTTTCCATGGATATACTGTTTACAGCCATGTCTGCCAGTATAGGGAACCATAGCTTCATCAACGCTATGGTCCTGTTCAATGTAAGCATTTTCTAGAAACTTTCCTTTCAGATACGTAAAGAGAGGTCTGATTTTGGCAAACTTGTCTGATTGATCCAAAATATTGTTATCCTGAAAATGAATATTTGAGAGAATGTATTCAAATTTGTTCCTAGATATTGCTTGGGAAACTAAAGTACTATTAGTATCTTGTGCTCGTTCCCAAAACATTCTCCTTCTGGGAAGTGGAACATAGCCACTCAGAATAAGGACTCCAATGAAACTTTTCATTTCGCTAATATCTACCCGAATGGACCTATTTTTCTGAGATGCATACCTATTTGTTTCTTCAGTGATGTCTCGAAGAATCGTTTCATCAAAGAAGAGCGAAAATAACTGAAAAGGGGTATGTTCGCTTGCATTCTCACTTTGAGACTTTTCAAATAAATCATTATTATTCTGAATATCTTCTCTCACATAATTGTAAACTTTTTACTTTTTCTTCTTATTGTTCGATGTTTTCTTTCCCTGACTGGTGTCAATTCCACTCAAATTATCTGCTCATTTACTAAAATATTAACAAGATCACAAGTATTACGAATGTTTACATTTACCTGGGAAAGTTGTGACGCTGTGCTAGGTCCCGCTAAATCCATTTTTCGGTAATAAGTAATGTTGTAATTAGTGTCCGACCGAAACTGGTTTTTACGACCGAAACCGAATTTCGGCAACGGTCTCAGTTTCGCCCGAAACCGAAACCGAAACTTTCTTACAAGGATTATGTTTTGAGGGAAAATAAAGGAAATGTCATTATAATCAGTTAGTCTTTATATATTTTATCTTCAAATCACAACGTTATGCCGTCTTCGACATTTTCACCTATTGATCATCAACAAATCACTCAAATCAGTATAACAACCCCTTATTTGAGAAAAAATTAATTGCACCTCAAAAAATGAAAAATACTTAAAATAGGTGAAGTGTTTATTTGAGTAGGTGTAGATTCTTCTTTTGGCTGTAATATCACAACAAGTACTTAAAATTTATGTAATAAAAATAAACGAAATAAAATAAATCACTTTTATCTTAAGAACAAATTAACTTCTTTTAAACTTAATTCGTCATTTTGTATGACACTTCAGTAATAAAAGTAGGTATCTCTAATCGCTATTTCTTATTAGTACTCATAATTGAACAATCTTATATTATAGGTAAGAAACAATAGTTTATCAACATTTTCGCCTCGCAGATTGCTCCTTCTGTCTGAATAAATTTGTCCAGCAGCACTAAATAATTGTTCACTGGAAACACTCGTCGGAGGAGCTGATAAAAATTTCAGTGCCACCTTTCTCAAAGACAGAAATGGACTTGAATCCCAGTAAGAATAAATATCTGCACTTCTCTGTAGCCTAGACTCTGACAAGTATGCTTGAATAGTTTGCTTAATTTCCGATAAACTATCACTGTTCTTCACACCAGTTAAGTGACAAGTAGATTTATCATGGGCGTCCCAAAGCCCTTCTCCTTCTTCTGAAGGCGCTTTTTTAGATGAACAAGATGGCTGTGGATCTTCAGAATGACTTATATGTGGTTTTGAGTTTTTGTGGACTGTATTTGAATAAAATGGCACCACATTCACTACTAACGCTTTATTGCGAAAACTAACAAAATGATAAAAATGAAATGTGTTCACTGTAAAGAGTGTCTATTGCAAGTGTCTTTGTCTTGGGATGTTAGGATGGAAAAAACCCTTCAGCAGGTAGCTGTGCATGGAGGGGTAGACGCTGGGTGTTTAGCGCCCGGTTCTTCGGTGTTGCCAATATTCGACATAGCCCCCGCCTTGAAAGAACCACCTTCTTTCAATAAAAAACTATCTGCTTTGGGTAGAACACAGATTTTGGAGAAGGCTCGTCGCAAGAGGCCTGCCTTGGTCTGGATCGTGGCCACTCTAGAAATACCATCTTTTCCAGGATGTACTGATACGATTCGTCCGAGGGCCCATTTGAATGGGGGGAGGTTGTCATCCTTGATTATGACTAGGTCGTCCTTCCTTAGTGCCTCTTGGTTGGTTCTCCACTTGGTACGCACTTGGAGCTCGCATACATACTCTGAGGACCAGCGTTTCCAGAAATGCTGTTGGATCTGCTGAATTCGCTCGTAGTGTTTCAACCGGTTGTCAGGAACTGCTAGCAGATTAGTGTCTGCGATGGAGATCATGGGACGGCCGATGATAAAGTGAGAGGGCGTGAGGGGATTGAGGTCTGATGGGTCAGAAGATAGTGGGTGCATGGGTCTCGAGTTGAGGATTGCTTCGATTTGCACTAGCAGTGTGTAGAACTGCTCGAAGGTGAGTAATGCATTTCCCGCTACGCGTATCAAATGGTGTTTCATCGATTTCACGCTAGCCTCCCAGAGACCACCAAAGTGCGGAGAAGCCGCTGGAATAAAGGACCATGAAATACCTTCATTTTCTACTGTTTCGGCTATGTTTTTCGAATTTGTTTTGAGGAAAACGCCGAGATCATGAAGCTCATTGAAAGCTCCAACAAAGTTGGTTCCGTTATCAGAATACATTCGAGACGGTTTTCCTCGCCTTGCTATGAAACGCCTAAAGGCTGCGATAAATGAATCTTTAGTTAGGTCAGGCACTAACTCTATATGAACTGCGCGAGTGGTGAAATAGACGAAAACGCTAGCGTAGGCCTTGCTTATCTTACAACCACGACCTTGTCGATCCTTGACCTTGAAAGGTCCAGCGTAATCTACCGATGAGATGAAAAACGGAGGAGAAGGATTCACCCTAGTGGCCGGAAGATTTCCCATGAGAGGGTTGGTTGTGGTGGGTTTCGTTCTGAAGCACGTTACACATTCATGCACTATCCGTCGAGCTAGGCTGCGACCAGCAATTGGCCAGTATGTTTGTCGAATATGTGCTAATAATAACTGAGGTCCAGCATGCATCAATCGTGTATGCTCCAATGAGAACAGCAACACAGTGAACTGACATTTATTATTCAATAAAATCGGGTGTCTCTGACTGAAAGAAAAGTTCGAATTGGCCAGCCTTCCTCCAACCCTCAAAATTTCTTGCTCGTCAAGAAAAGGGTTTAGTTTCAGTATTTTACTGTATCGATCTAAACCTTTCCCTTCGCGAATGGAGCGAATTTCATTACGAAAGAACGTATTTTGCGTTAAACGAACTAAACGTGAATTTGCGCTATCGATATCATCACATGTGAGCGGCCCTAAATTTCGATCATCTTTATGACACGAAGAGTTTTTTCGAAATCTCAAGCAATAGGCTACTATTCTACGAATTTTTGCTAAGTTTGAATATCTTTCGAGTATATCGAGAGTCTCAATGGTAGCCTTGTGAACAAACACAACTTTCTTGAGTTCGGGTAGTGTCGAAGTTTTTGTTGGCATGAAGGGCCAAGCTCCTTCGCTCTCTTGCAGCCAACTCGGTCCACACCAATAAATTTTCAATGAACCGAGCATACCGGGTACGATGCCTCGCGACACGTGGTCAGCAGGGTTGTCCTCAGTGGGCACGTGATGCCAATTCGCTGAGTCACTTAGCTCTTGGATGGCGGCAACACGATTGGCTACGAAAACTTGCAATAAGTTGACCGGCGTTGCTATCCAACCTAAGACTACAGTTGAATCTGTCCAGTACGTGATAAGATCTACCTTCAACTTTAGCGAGTTTTTAACCTTATCAACCATTCGACACATTAGCAAGGAAGCGATGAGCTCTAGACGTGGTATAGTTTGAATCTTCAGAGGCGCTACTTTAGATTTTGCGCAAGCTAAATTCACGAAAGCCTCACCGCGAGAGTTGCATGATTTTATGTAGACGCACGCTCCATACGCATGCGCAGACGAGTCCGAGAATCCGTGGATTTCTAGCGATACGAATTCGGGACAAATAACTCTTCTAGGTATAGAAAGTTCATTGAAATCCTTCAGTTCATCCCGAAACCGCAACCAACGAGTGTGTAAGTTTGATGGCAAGGATTCATCCCAATCAATTTTTTCCATCCATATGTCACGCATGATGAGTTTGGCTAGTAGAATCGACGGGCTTAGTAGTCCCAAAGGATCAAAGATTTGAGAAGTTTCGGAGAGAACCGTACGTTTTGTAACCCTGTTGGAAGTTCCTACTGATATTTTGTATAAAAAACGATCTGTTAAGGCGTTCCATATCATACCAAGGGGTTTCGCGTTTTCATTTACGCCGAGATCTACTAATTGACTGTCATTTTTCGATACCAAGCGTTGTAAAATTTCCGAACTGTTTGAAATGAATTTACGTAAATGAAAACCTCCCGATTCAAGGACCTTGATAACTTTGTTGACAGTTTCAACAGTTTCTGTTACTGTAGCACCCCCCGTTAGCATATCATCAACATAAAAATGGTGCTTAATCACCTCAGCCGCCGCGGCATCCTCACATTCAACCCCTAACTGATAGAGACAGCGTATGGCTAAGAAGGCAGCAGAGGAAGTGCCGTAAGTGACTGTCGTTAATTCGTAGGTATCTACTGGATTCTCGGGATTATCACGCCAAAGAATCCTTTGCAGAGATCTCTGAGTAGGGTCGACTAGGCACATGCGATACATTTTCTCAATGTCACCCGCAATCACGAAATTGTGTTTTCTATAGAGAAGTAGAATCGAGAACAAATCCGACTGAATAGTCGGCCCGACTAGTTGCAGGTCATTTAATGAATACCCGCTTGTGGTTGAACAAGATGAATCGAAAACCACCCTGAGTTTAGTTGAAAGGCTAGCTTCTTTGATGACTCCGTGATGTGGCATATAGTAGACATTTTTTGCGTTATCAGGTTCAGTGACCTTCACCATATGTCCAAGTGCACGATATTCATCAATAAATTTCCTATACTGATCGCCAAAGGTTTGAAAATTTTGCAATTTCCGCTCTAGCCTCAGAAATCGTTTTTTCGCGACTTCCTGAGAATCTCCGAGCAGTTCGGGGTCGAGTTTGAGTGGAATGCTAACAACAAAACGCCCTTTTTCGTCTCGCTTGGTGTTTTCAACAAAATGCGTTTCAGCTAAAATCTCTTCATGAGATAGTGCCTTCGTGTACGGAAATTCCTCTATCGACCAGAAGCGCTCTAATTGTTTGTCTATCTGTATGTTTTTCGAGAAATTACACTGTACTACGGAAAAGCTACTAGCTTGGATAGGACCCGCGACTATCCAACCGAATCTGCTCTTCTGCAAAATAGGTCCGTGAAAACCTAAATTGATTTTTCCCACACAAATAATTTCCCAAAAATGATCTGCTCCTATTAAGATGTCAATTCTGTTCGGAATGTGGAAATTGGGATCGGCTAACTGGATGTTTTGGGGTATATCAAGTTTTCCCAAATCAATTTTGAAGTTAGGCAAATCCCCCGTTATTTGTGGAACTACTAGACACGAAACGTTTAGTGAGAAATCATTCGTGTTTGATTGAATGTTCAAGTTGCAACGATGTTTCACTTGAGAATACGTCTCATTGAGACCCACCTACCACGAGCTGAGTATGAACGGTTTCCAATTTGAGATGTTCACAGAGTTCAGAAGTGATGAAGCTACTTTGAGACCCTGGATCTAGTAGTGCACGGGCAAAGTGCACCTTGTTCGAACTGTCGCGAACTCGAACTGTGACTGTCGAGAGAATGACTTGGCTATCACAGGCGCTATAAGCTGAGAATGCTGTGATAGTTTCGTTAGTTTGTCGAAAGGGTTCGGCTTCGCAATTCAGATTTGTAGCCTTGTCTATGTGGAGCAGCGTATGGTGTCTAGACTTACAAATTTTACAAGAACTAGACCTGCATTGACGTACCAAGTGACCAGGTTTCAAGCAGTTAATACAAAGTCCCCTTTGTTTCGCGCGTTCTAGTCTGTTTTTAATCGACAATTTTTTAAAATCTGAACATTCACTGATGAAATGTGGATTTTTGCAATTAGGGCATCTAATGATCGGAGCTTCATTCGATTCGTTTGAACAAATGAATGATTTAATTCTACCATGTTTGTCGTCGCGTCTTGTATTCACATTTTGATGTGCTGAAGGAAAATCTTTGGTTGTCGAGTTTGATACGGACTTAGCGGATTTACCTTTCTCGATATTAGAAAGTAAAATTGCACGTTTTTCCAGGAAGTCCGAGAAGTTTTGCCAACTTGGGCGCTCATACTTTTGTTTTACTTCTTGCCATCTCGCGGACGTGTCGTCGTCTAATTTCGATAGTGTCATGAAAATGATAAACGTACCCCAGTGTTCAGTATGTTCCCCTAACGTACTCAAAGCCTTCAATCTGTTGTTAGTGGCATCCACAACCTTGCGGATTCCCGTTGAGGTAGCGATCTCAATTTTTTCTAACTCAAAAAGTCGTTCTAAATGATGTTGCGTCAAATCGGTAGATTCGTTATATCTTTTACATATCGCTTGCCACGCGTATTTATAATTTTCACTACTATAGTCTAAGCTACCGATATGCTCGTACACTTCTTCGGTCAGGTGTCGTCTAAGGTGATGAAATTTCTCAATATCCGATATGTTTGTTCGCGAATGAATAATAGATTCGAAAGTGTCTCTGAATTCGGGCCACGAATCTAAAGAGCCGTCGAAAATCTTAAGTGTAATTTCAGGTAAACGCGTTTCCCTGATCTCTAGTTTATTTATGCCATCTGGCAACGGTGCATGACCCGATGCATAAGATTTCCTACTGTGCGTTTCGTCTTGTTCCTCACCGCCCGCACTTACAGACACCAAATATCGTTTAGCTTTACCGACGCATGCAAAGAAATTTGTCTCGAACGATTCCCGCTCGTTTTCTTCGACTATTGTATCGTATGTATGAGTCGATTTCGCTTTGAACCTTGTCGTAGTCCTCAATTAATCTACTAATTCTCTCTAGTCTCGCCTGGAGATCAAAGAGAACATCCGAGTCCGTAATACATTTATCTGGATATTTGTTTTCTAAGTGAATAATGAATTTATTGAAAATTGTCAGTTTTGATTTACAAACACTACGTTTCTTACGCAATTTTTCTAAGAGTTGAATTTCAGACTCGGCCATTCTGGACTATATGAAATCGACAAAACACCTTGAGAATAACAACAGAATGCGAGCTGAGTCTATAATGAATTGACAAGCAGTCTAATGAAATGAAGTAATCTACTTGCGAGTCAAAGCAAAGGAATGTGTCAAGGAAAGAAATAATATGGAACGGACTCACTTTCTTTTTCTTCTCCTCGTCTGTGAAGATGAATATCGTTCGCTGCACTAAGATCAAAAATAGTATATCCAATCCGTCTCGAATGGACCAAAATGTTATATGTGGTTTTGAGTTTTTGTGGACTGTATTTGAATAAAATGGCACCACATTCACTACAAACGCTTTATTGCGAAAACTAACAAAATGTTAAAAATGAAATGTGTTCACTGTAAAGAGTGTCTATTGCAAGTGTCTTTGTCTTGGGATGTTAGGATGGAAAAAACCGTTCAGCAGATAGCTGTGCATGGAGGGGTAGACGCTGGGTGTTTAGCGCCCGGTTCTTCGGTGTTGCCAATATTCGACAATGACAGTTTTCACTTAATGTATCGCTAGCGTCGTGCGTGCACATCTTTAAATGGTTTTCTATTTCCATAGTGGCAATGTCAACTTCATCAGAATTCAGATATGTACTTTTAAATCTAAGATCCAGTAATGTTGAAGTTACTAGAGCAGGATGTCCTTTGACGTATGCAAATCGCCGATTCATTGATTCATACAACCGTGTTTTCATGTTTCTCATCATTTCGCTTTCATTTTCGTTTTTAGTTCGCAGCTTTCTATTCAACAGTGATATCAAAGGAATTGTAAGGGATATGCATGCGTTATCATATGACAGATCAAGTGTAGCTTCATGAAAAAACTTCAGTACCTCAGTAAGATTCTTTATAATTTCCCAATCCGAAGGCGAAAGAATGTCAATACGCCCATGTTCCAAGCTATATAAATTTATGGCATTTTTTTGTTCAAACAATCTTGCTAACATATTGTAAGTACTGTTCCATCTAATTTCAATATCCTGAATTAAAGAATGTACTGGTAATCCGCATTGATATTGGCATTCAGTCAATTTTCGAGAAGCCTGCTCGCTTCGTTTGAAGTGCCCTACTATATGTCTGCAAGTTTTAATGACTTGTTCATGTTCTTGCTCCGAAAACAATGCATCTTTCACTACCAATTGTAACGTGTGTGACATGCAGCCTAAAGATTCAAATTGACCCCGCATAGCGCTCACCATATGTTTTGCATTGTCACGCAAAAGTAGAAATAGTTTATTACCAATATTCCATTTGTCTATCATTTCTCGTAATTTTTCTTCAATGTACAATCCGGTGTGGTCATTTTCGAGTACTTGAGCACCTAGTATAACTTTAAGGCGTTTTGGTCCAACAATAAAATGGCCAGTAAGACTTAAGAGTGAGCATGTTTTAGGAGGATTTGTCCATATATCACAAGTTCCACTGATCCACTCGCATTTAGCAATCAAATCCTTTACTTTTTCAGTAACTTTTTCGTAAGTTTGTGGCATTAAAGTTGTTCTAAAATATTTTTCTGATTTTAAATTGTACTTTTGGGGACCATGAGGATCTGTAAAATTAAGTCTTTTGAATGCCTCACTATCGACTAAAGAGTATGGAAGCATATCGACAATTATTAAATCCATGATACCTTTATCAATTCTGCGTGATATTTCATGATTATCTGGCCATTTTGATGATTTTGAAGCCAGTGTCTGGGCCATGTTAAGGATTGTGGTCTGTACCAGTTTGCTACCACTGCTACTGTCACTGTCAATGGTGGTTACTGAGGTTTGTGATTCACAACGCTTCAATTTAGCTTTAGATTTGTGCTCGTCAATTTCCAACTGACGTTTTAGATGTTCCTTATGTTCTGTTCCATGGAATTTAAACAAGTGTAGCTTCAAACCGGAAATAGTTTGCCTTCTAGGCTCGGAGCTTCCTAGTGAATATAATTTATTGCACTGTTTGCACCTAGCTTTAGATAAATCAGATGCACTTTTTTCGAAAAATTGCCAAATGGTGTTTTTTGTCGACATTGTCCTTTCGTCACCAATGATTGAAGAATACTACAACAAAAAAAATTGTTCATTAGGTTTAATCAGTACTCGATTCATTAAATTTAAGTATAATATATTCGTCGACTATTATGAATTTTCACGAAATAGATAAAAGATAAAAAAGATTGGCGGCGTGTCGGCAACGTCCACATTTCCATTCCAACCTCTTTTATCTAATCCGTGTGAATTGTATTACTCTAGATTTTAGTTTGGGGTAGGTAATAAGGTTCAAAATCCATAAACAGAAATGAAATATTAATTTTATCACAGGTATACTTAGGAGGTAGGTACCTATGTAAGTTAAGTACCTACTCAAATCATTGTAAGTGTGTTATTCTATAATAAGAAACAATTGAATTAGGTATGTACGTAGGTACTTGGATACCTTGGGCTTGGGAATAACCACTAATTATAGGAAGTACCAAGTACCTAACTAATGTTTGTTTAGGTATAGCATCAGCGAGAGAAATTAACCAAAAAAATATTTAGATAGATAGGTTAAACTTGATTTTACTATAATCTATATTAGTTCATTCATTATTTTTTGATGTTTACTACCTACTCTTATGCTATATAACGTGATAAAACTTACCGAATTCACAATAAATCGCACGAAAATTCACAACAAACAAAATGAACTGCAAACACAAAAGAAATCAGTCACGATATGATTAGGCACGTGGACGCGGCAAAATGTCTTCGTCGCTTAGAGAGAACTCCCGAATGCAGTTTCGGTTTCGGTCGTAGTTTCGGCAGGTTTGTCGCCGAAACCGAAACTAAACCGAAACTCGTTTTTTTGCCGAAACTCGACCGAAACCGAACATTCGGTCGGACACTAGTTGTAATGTAATATTTTAGAAAAACCACCGAAACTCGTTTTTTTGCCGAAACTCGACCGAAACCGAAACCGAACATTCGGTCGGACACTAGTTGTAATGTGATATTTTAGAAAAACCACCTAGATTCACTGCTCACCGAACCGAAAACTATCTATTATAATAAAAAAGTGTGCACTGTCACTGTGCACTTTTAACCCTCAACCAAACTCAACCTGTTGATCTAAAAATAGCATTACTAGCATTAGACGCCCCCTCCCCGAAAGACAATCGATCAGTTTTCGTTAATTTTCGTGTCGCTTACGAGGCTTGCCTCTGAAAACGAAGTTTTTACGCACATTTTAAGGCTATTTATAGATTCGGCTGTGTCATACAGAACAATTGTAATACGCTAGACAAAGAAACGCAGAGGCAAGCCTCTATCCACATACCACCTAAAGCAGAAATGAGATGGATGATATTTATAGTGAAACGCGGTAATTGACGGCGGACGGCGGCAGGACCGTATTTTACTAATTTAATAATAATTCTAATTGATATAATAATGAATGCAAATAGTAAAATAATATAAATTTGTGATTTATTTAATTTGCAAATTATTGGTGAGGTTCTGCCTCATCTGCCTCATAGGAGAAGCCGCCACTGGCTACGACTTCCATCTCTCTCACTTTTATCGACTTGTCTTCATCCCTTTCTTCATGTTTCATCGTGTGCCTCCTTCTAGATGGCCCACGCGAGACAGCCGGCCTAAAGTCTTTCAATTTCATTTTTTGTCATTCACTTCTTTCTGAGAATAAGATGAAAGAATTTACGAGAGCAACATCTACAAAATGCCAAAAAAATGCGCATGTACCATCGTTTGCTTTTTCTGCTTATTTCGTAACAGGATTTCAACATATCTGTTTTATCTACATATCCCATATGCTTATAATCCTTCACCAACAGTGGACACATCACTTCTTGAAGAGTTCCATCTCTTTGCCTGCGATTTACCGTTGTAATATCTTGTGGATTGTGGAAATTACTAAGAAAATATATTGCTCTCTTATCTTTCCACTTCATTGATATTATATTTTTGTTTATGCTTCTCCAGTCAAATGGTCCCCTAGTCAGTGCTTTATCTGCTAGAAATTCAGTAGGTAATCCTTTCCTATCCTTACGAACTGTACCACATCCATAAATATTAGATTTTTTCAATTCACTCATGAGTGATAAAGAAGTGAAATAATTATCAAAATATAATTTTACGTAACGCTCCTTTCACATTACACGATTTACCGCGTGCGGGAAAAAATCGCCCGATTTTTAATCGTGGTTTGCTACTTTTCACATTGAACGATTTACAATTGTACATTTTTATCAGTTCACTGGAAAATGCGGTCTGGTTAAGTTATAACAATGGATCGTGAACAAGTTATTGCGTTATGGATACTGTATCGGCGTCGGAAAAGACAAAGGCGCAATCGCCTTCACTGGATTCACCCAATCAATCAGAGACGAAAGGAAGTCGGGATGTTCCACACATTATTTGAAGATCTTAGAAACGATGACCAAAAGTTTTTCAACTACTTTCGTATGTCAGTTCGCTCCTTTGACGAGTTACATGGGAAACTGAAGAGTGTTCTTCAACGACAAAACACGCAGTTCAGAAACTGTATACAACCTGTTGAAATGCTGGCAATATGTTCAAGGTAAGCATTAAAATACAGCTTTGTTATTATACCGTTGTTTGAATGAAAATGCCATTGAAGTGAATAGTACATAGTAAGTGACAAATTGTTTATAATATTTTGCTTCCGAGTCTACCCGGGGTAGAATTACGTTGGACCTCAAGCAGTTGTGGTTCGTTGAAGCCCCTCCGTGTTGTGAGAACAGTTTACTGACAGCTTGGTTGAATAGGCTATTTGACAGTATTGAAAATACACTAAAAATTGTGGTCATCCTATTAGGTAATAGCATAATAAACCATATTTAATTTTCATCTATATCATTTTTAGTTTATTAATTGAGAAATAAACAGAAAAATATGCAATACATTTTTGAAATTCAGTCTGTGACGGAAACGCTTTGTCATTGGTCAATCTTTCGGGTGACGTCACACGCAAGTAAACACCAACTGCTTGGCTGATTGTAAATATTATTGTAATACACGTTGTTTATTTTGTGACTATTTTCTAAAGCTTTCTACGTTAATTTTGCTATAGTTTTTTGAACATTCAAATTCGCATTTGTTAAATTTTGAAATGGAGCCTAGTTTCGTGCGAGCAGATAACAGTAATCTTCCCAGGATAGATGCATTTATGGTTGCACTTTTTTTTCAAAATAATGCCGATTACTATGCTGCAGAGCTTAAAAATGTAAAAACAGCAGTGTAAGTACCATGTGGGAATTGTTTATTTTCATAAAGGCATGAAGGATCATATACCTAAATATTTTAGGTTATGTTGATACATACTAGATAATATGATAATTAATGTCGTTGTTTTATATCACAGGTCTGCAAGGAAATCCTATGGAGACGATGCGATTGGGTATTACAACTGCACCGGGAGTGCGGGGTTTGCACTGTTAAGTGTAAAATGAGCCCAGAACACAAAGTAAAAACCAAACCATATAACGTGACGCAGAAGGTGAACAAAAATGATAACGAAATTATTAGCTGTCAGTGCAATGATTGTGCTGCTTCAGCAGGAGGATGTAAACATGCAGTGGCATTTTTAATGTGGGTTCATCGTCGTAGTGAGGAACCTGCATGCACTTCAGTCGAGTGTTATTGGAGAAAGTCTACCCTATCCAGAGTAGGCACTACTCTGAAGTACATTACTGTGCAGCAGTTGTCTACAAGAAATATACCTCATAGGCCGAGTTCATCAGTAGTTTATGATGAATTTCTAATCGAAGCAAAAAAAAGAAAAATTAACAACTGCGAGGTGCTGAAATATCAAAATGATTATAAACACAGTGATGTAATGCAGTATTCATTGCACTGTTTTTTAATGGAACAACTACCAGAAGTCAAAGCAGATGTTGACAAAGTATTAGGTGTTATGAGGAAAATATTCACTGAAGCTGTGAACAAGACCATCGAAAAAGCAACAAGGAAGCAGAACAAGAGCAGCATATGGTATGAAATGAGATATGGTCGTATTACAGCTTCAAAGGCACATGAAGTAAGTGTTTGCCATACACTATAGGGGTCATTGACAGCCACCATAATGGGTGCAAAAGTACCCGATACTAATGCCATGAGAAGAGGTAGAAATTTGGAACTGTCTGTCCGGAAGACAGTAGAAAACAAATTGAAAAACAAAATCAATTCCTGTGGACTTTTTATATGTGCTGATTATCCAATGATTGCGGCCTCCCCTGATGGCATAACCAAAGATGCAGTCATTGAAATAAAATGTCCTTCCAAGGCAAAAACAAAGGAAAATTACTTAAAAAATGGTGTTCTCTCAGAAAAATGTAAGGCACAGGTACAGTTACAAATGCATGCAGCTGGTTTGAAAAAGTGTTATTTTTGTGTTGCTGATAGCAAGTTTGAACAAACAGAAGATGTACACATTGTTTTAGTGACATACGATAGTGACTATGTTAATGAAATAATACAAAAATTAGCAGTTTTTTGGAAATCTAACATATATCCTATTTTGAATCATAGTACCAGTCAGTGAAACTACAAAGATTAAATGAAAAACTAAAGTCAAATTCAAACAAACTTTATTCAGATGAACTTACAATAAGCACTGTTGAATTGTCATTGGTTTTTTCTAGCCTACAGTCGGTACCAAAATCTTATTTTTGTTTCTAATATTAAATTTATGAATATCACTTTGTCAAAAATATGTCATTGTTTTTCCATTTTAAATATACACTCTTTGAATGTATTTCCTGTTTTATTAAATAATCTAAGTAACAGTACAATTTTTTTGAATTAAAAAAAATAAGAAAAGTAGGTCTTCTGAAATTTTATTTTTTAATTCATTGATAATGAATAATAACATACTTCAAGATTATATAATTATTGCATGTGATGTAATAAATTTAATGATATATCATTTAATAAGAGAATCCTGTAAATTCATCAGAGCACATGCAATAACAATGACATGATCTAATACACGAAGTATGTTATGATTTATCACTGCATGTTGTTTCAACATATGAAACTCTCTTAAACGCCTTATCACCCGTTCAACGTGGATTCGCAAGCTGGCAATTATTTTAGTTTGTCGAACTTCAGTTTTAGTCAATTTTGTACCAGCTTTTATACTGGGTGGTCTTAATAGTTTCATACCCTTTTCATGAAGTATCTGTTCAAGGTGCTTGAAACCCCTATCAGCTAAGATGTAAGTTCCCAGAGGTAATCCATCTAAAAAGTTACAGTTTTCTACTATTGCAACATCACTTGTTCTACCACCAAACCCATGAGAAATATAATTAATTAAACCATTAGGTGTGCATGATATTAAATATTTTACAGTGTTCCCTTTTTTGTACTCCGACCAAACTATCTAAACAATCTATGATGCAGCTGATATTATGATAGTTATGTCTAAATGCAATAGGGAGATTTTTTTTAATTAATTTTTTATCCAAGTTTACAATGAAGGGTCTTAAAAAACTAGCTATTATTGGTATGTTTGTTAAAAATAATTTACTAGCATAAGATAATGATATTCCAAAATTATCTTCTAGTTCTGAAAAATGCTATTCAATCTAATTTTTTTTAAGCATAACAAAATGTATTCCAATTTTATATTCGAGTGTTTATGTATCAACTGAATTAAAAAATAACATTCTTTAGAAATACCAACATACATCAAAGGTTTCTTATGAATTAAACCAATAGTACTTTTGAGACACTTTAATTGTTCAATAGCCTCACTGGTATCTGTAAGATGACTATCGGAGTCGGTGACCCTTGATGATGTTACTACGGAAGGTGATCCACGTTGGCTTTCAAAATTAGAAATATCGCTATCTGACCTATCATCTTCAAGTAAAATATTTCTCGTGACTCCATATTGTGATGCTTGAAGACGATACGGTTGAATCTTAAAGGGTGAAGAGGAACGTGAAGTCGTGGAAACTTTGAACGGTGAAGTAGAAATACTCTTATATTGCCATTTTGTTTGCACCGCTTTGCTCCTATAATGCAAATTCACTTTTGTTGTTACTTGAACAGATTTTTCTACAGACATGATAAGGTCGGTTATTGTTCCTTTATCTTGAGACTTTGGCAATTCTGAAAAGACAAATTATTTAAATTAATTACCTATTTCTTTGATATATTGAATAAAATGCCTATAAACATATTATTATGACTTTATAAGCAGTCTAATAAATTGATTATTTACCTTCAGACTCAACAATTTCTCTTAACTCATTCTGATCTTTTTGTAAGCTTTCTTCATGGATGTCAGTAGCATTTTCACTGTGTAGACATTTTTTGACAATGTCAAGTCTTTGCCTTTTAATTGATGTTTCTCGAGAAGATCCAGGTCCACCATCAGATAGCTGTCTTTTGCGACCCTGACAATAAAATTTTGTTGGTACAGCATCATCTGTTAACAATATTTTTTTGCTGAAGCCCATGGTGTACCTCATATAGTTAGTTGTGTCTTTTTCCATCTGTAATTCAAAATATTTACTTAGCATGTGAAGTATTTGATATTGAGGGGATAAGTAATGTTTCACATCTATACATAAAATACTATACTGTATCACTAGTTATAAATCTTGTTGAAATAAAATCACCATTCGTAAAGGATGGATATACACTACTTGAAACTAAGGGAAAACGTGAGTAATATAACATGAATAACAAAAATAAAATATTACTTACATCAAAGTGATCTTCACACATAAAAATATTTGTGTGCGATAAAATGCTGTTGGGATCTCTTCGAGATAACTGTAACCATTTTCTACGTCTTTTGGGATTTGTTGGAACGGAAACGAACACTTTTTGTGGAGTATTTATAGATGTACTTGTACATTGTGGCACTACACACCATTTATAAACCATTTTATCTGATAAATAGACCAAAGTAATAAAATACATATAATAGGTACTGATTTTAGTTGTTTTTGATAACTGTTTACTTGCTTGAAACGTCACAATGTCACGTGACGGCAGCCATTACAGAAACAGCTTTTTTGGCGCAGGTTTAGAAATTTGAATTTTGAAAAGCATTTTTACTGAAAAATACATTTTAAATCTCCTAATTATTAATGGAGGAGATTTCTTACGTAGTAAAGATTCATTTATAATGATTTCCAAAAATTAGTCAAATAGCCTATTACTCTTGAATATGAAATAACACCCACAAATAAAGAACAGTTCGATTCTTACTATGTGTTGTTTTATTTAATAGACAGCAGGTAACAACGTGTTGTAACTGAAATGAAAACTGAACTAACTACAATACATAAGTCATAGTATTTATATATGAGAATACTATGCGTAATAGTTGTCATCAAAGAACATTCTAGAACAAAATATTAGTAAGCAATGATGAATAACATGATGAATTATATCTGAACACATTCATGCAGATAAAGTTCGGTTTAAAAGCATAGTCATCAAATAAACAAAGATAATGTTCGGAATAAAAGATAACATTCGGAATAAAAGATAACGTTCGGAATAAAAGAGGTGTCAGCATTTTCCCAGTTTTATCTCTGTGGACAGTCCAGGGAAAGTTGGCATCATAGTCCAGGGAAAGTGGGCAAAAAATGTAATTCCTCCCCTCTTAAGTGGTAGACTAGGGTTGGTCTGGTTGGCTGGTCTGACCATCCATCTCTAAGTCATCTATGGAAGTTTTCTTGTATAGTTGTCTTCGTCGAAGATGCTGGATCAAGTTGTAGGGATAACATGTTTTATAGTAACATGTCACTAAGATGTAAATGGCAAGGCTGACCATTAAACAAATGATAACAATCATCCATACAGGTAATGATTGTCCAGGCATTGGCACTTGGGATAAATTAACTTCATGATGAGTATTCATCTTGGAAGTCAGATGCTGGAGTTCTTCTAAGTCCATTTTATTCAGTTTCACTTTGATGGTCCTTGTAGAGAGAGTGGAGATATCCAGTGATGGAAGTTTTATCACTGTCATTTGGGATAATTCGTCGTTTCCACGAATGAATTTTTCTTGATCCACAAGAAAATAACATGATTTTGGAATTGTAATGAGGTAGCTTCCAGATTGTACCTCATGATGTGTTTCAATGGAACAGCTTTCAGTTAGAATGATATTGGAAGGTGTCGTGAAAATAATTTTGTCTGGAGTCACTTGATTGGCTATGGCTTGGTCTAGGTGTACCATGACAGTTGAACAATTGGTGGCATCATTGTTCAGAATAATTTTTACGATGCAATCCTCTTCTGTTTGAAGTTTGTTCTGGCAATAGCAGGTATCTTCAATTTCAGCACATGGCTCGTCTTGATATTGGTATAGCTCATTTCTATCATTCAAAATAAGGTAGGGTTTTTGAGGTGGAATGATTTTATTTTGAAGTGGAATAGGATAGATAAAATAGGTTTTATATGGAATGGGACTCAATATTGGAAAATGTATTAGGAAAACAATTTTCTGTTCTGTAAACATTAGTTGGATTCCTAAGAAGGTATAGTAACTATGTTGATTTTTGAAATTTACTATTTGATTTGAAGAATATAACGTATTCATTTTATTTTTAATTGTATTTAAATTTTCCATCGAGAGAAATGTTGGATGAACTCTATGAAAGTTAGCAAATGTTATTGCATGGATAATTCGATTTAATTGACTTTGGAAATTAATTAAAGAATCAATAATTAAATGAAGAACATTTATTTCATTGATTTCTTTCTCAAATTTATTTATTAAATTCATTGTTATAAGTATATTTGACCTGATTTGAAATAATGTTCGATTAGTTTGTACCATGAATTCTTTTGCTATAGATATTTGACTGTTAATTGCCTCTTGTAATAAATGATCGTTTTTATTTAAATGGTTGAGGATTGTATTAATTCTTTCACCATCATCATTATCGAGAGTAACAAATAACCATTTAGATATTTTTCCTCCGAGATTTATCAGTCCGCGTTTGGAGATAACATGTGGGTTGATTGTTTGTAGTTGGTGATCAACTTGTGTAGATATTGTATTTGCTTGTCTAAGTAACAAATCTGACTGATAGCTTACATTTTGTTTTTCGTTAATAAAATTTAATTGGAAGTCTAAATTTTGTTTCATCTCTAAAAGTTCTGTAATATTCATATAACTAACAAAAGTATGTTTACTTACAATAATCTTTGTTTCTTCTAAGTTTATGGGTAGAATAGGGTTATTGAGTTTTTGTATTGATGTTTCGCTAAGGTAAGGCAAGATAATAAATGAGAGAATGATGACCAATAGAATCATCTGAAATAATAAAAAAAAATAGATTAATATTTTTCAATGTTCAGAATCGGGATATGGACTCGAATTAATTATTTCGGTTTTAAAAAGTTCACAATCTATTAAAGGATAAATTTCTAATGGTGATGTCATTTTTACATAAGTGTCTTTAATGCTAACATTATGAATTTCCACAATTGCATAACCGTTTTCTACTGTTGTAATACTTTCTGGTATAAAGCAATGTTCATTTATCTCTTTATATGGAATGTAGTATGTTCCATCAACTGTTGCATTAGTTGGTAGCTTTGTTCTTAAAATTTCATTTTCATTTAAACTAATACTATATAAACTATATTCTGAAGGAGAACATTGTTTAACAGGTAGGTTAACATTTCCTCTAATTAAATAACCTTCTTGTAAGTTCCAATTAAAACCCATGTTTTTAATATCTTTAAAGCTTATTAATCCGTCGAAAAATGGATGAAAATCAAATAAAGTGAATACAATTTTTTCATTGATTTGAAATTCTGAAAATGCGGGAATATGAGCTTCATATTTAGCTAACTGTTGTCCGCAAGATGTTTTAATCATATTCGGTTTAATAAATATGTATTCTGAATAATATTCTTTAGCTATAATTGGATTTATTAAAGAAATATGGCTGCCTGAATCGATAAAAAATTTAATGGTTTATGATGTCCTTCTATTGTTATGAAAGGTAACTTTCTATTGTCACTGCAATTAATTTCTAAGTGGTTTCCTTTCCATAGGCTGTTAAAATAAAATTTTCATCTTCAGTTTCTATTATTGGATCTAGTATTTCATCAATTTGATCATTTTCTGATTCCGAGAATGATTGTTCATTAGAATAACTGAATTCAAAATTATTTTCTTCATTTTCTTCATTATCATTTAAATTTGGATCAATCGCGTGAATTTCTTCAGATCGAAGAGTTGGTTTAGATTGACTTTGGAAAAAATCATTTCTTGGTGGTATATTTTTAGTTACTGTTGACATTGGTGTAGGTCTATGAGATGGAATTTGGTTTTTAGGTTTCCATACATTAGTATTATTAGGTTTAGTATTACCAAAAACTTGCTTGTTTGTGAAAAACTTCTGTGGAACCTGTCTTGGATTCACTTGAATGGGTTGACTTGGAAAAGTCTTGTTTTGAGGTGTATGAAATTGGTATTGAGGGTTTTGCTGTAATTGGTTTTGAATTTGAAATTGTTGATTAGGAGTTTGATAATGTTGGTGACTTTGGGGTTGTGAATAATTTTGTTTTGGTGCCATTGGTGTTTTAAAATTTGGAGATGGGATTTGTTGAGTATTGTTTCTTTTTCCATCATTGACTAATGAAAGAAAATATTCTTCTTCAATGACGTGTGTCAATGCTTCTTCTAAACAAGTTGGGTTTTTCAATCTAACACCCATTTGAATTAATGGTGGCAAATGTTTCAAAAATGTGACCAAAATTAATTGTTCAATGTTACTAATTTGGGCAATTTTTCCGGATTGTGTTAAATTTGGATCATTGTTTATAGAATAAAAAATTAAACTTCTAGTATATTGACATCTAACACCAAAATTGTAAGAATTTTCTTTTGAGTAGGGTTTTAAACTGTGCAATTCTTGTAGTAAACATGTGAAAGATCTTTGATCAGCAAATGAAAGTTTTAATAAATCTTTAATTTGATTCCATGTATTTAATTCAGTTCTACTGGAGACTAAGGTGAGTGCTTTTCCTCTCAATTTTCCGATAATTGCTCTCAAAATAAGTTTTTTTATAGCTTCAGATTCATTATTATATTGTATAAACGTTTCATTGCAAACTGAAATGAAATTATTCAACTCACATGCATTTCCATCAAAAGTTGGAATTATATCTAAAAATAGTCTTAGTTGTTGATAATTTGTGTCAACCATTGTTACGTTTGGTGTATTTGAAGTTGTTTCAGAAATATTTAAAGTTGATAAATCTTGAGTTATTGAGTCTAAATCTGAATAAAAGGTATTTATATTTTCTTCTTCAGAAGTAGAACTAGATTTTAAAAATTTGTTTTATTTGCTGTCTTAATTCTTTGTTTTTGTTTGCGAGATTTTGCAAATTACGAAACATAAAATAATAGTTACTATAATTCGCTAGGAACCAACTAAGTTAAAACAAAATAAGGAGTAAATATATAGGATATGAAATGTAGGGAATGAGAATGAGAGACTCACTTTGTGTGTGTGGTATGTGTATCTCTTGGGTTGTCTGCTTTCTGCTTTGTTTTTCTGTTTGTTGAACCATCCAGGGACAATCGGTCGTCCAGAAAGGTTGTTAGCTTCTTCTTGAATATCCAGTCCAAGAATCTGCCCTGTGTGTCGAGAGAGAATATCCAGTCCTCTTCGGTACACTGTGGTTGTTGGTGGTGCTCCTGTTGAAGATTTGGTAATCACCAGGCAATTGGTTTTGCTTGTTGCCTGTACAGTTATCCTACCGACTGCGCCAATTACGTTGGACCTCAAGCAGTTGTGGTTCGTTGAAGCCCCTCCGTGTTGTGAGAACAGTTTACTGACAGCTTGGTTGAATTACTCTTGAATATGAAATAACACCCACAAATAAAGAACAGTTCGATTCTTACTATGTGTTGTTTTATTTAATAGACAGCAGGTAACAACGTGTTGTAACTGAAGTGAAAACTGAACTAACTACAATACATAAGTCATAGTATTTATATATGAGAATACTATGCGTAATAGTTGTCATCAAAGAACATTCTAGAACAAAATATTAGTAAGCAATGATGAATAACATGATGAATTATATCTGAACACATTCATGCAGATAAAGTTCGGTTTAAAAGCATAGTCATCAAATAAAGATAATGTTCGGAATAAAAGGTAACATTCGGAATAAAAGATAAAGTTCGGAATAAAAGAGGTGTCAGCATTTTCCGGGTTTTATCTCTGTGGACAGTCCAGGGAAAGTTGGCATCATAGTCCAGGAAAAGTTGGCATCATAGTCCAGGGAAAGTGGGCAAAAAATGTAATTGTAGCGGAAGCCTTGTTATCACTTTCGGGAGGTGGAAAAAAATAATAAATAAAATATAATAAAACCTTTTGAATAAGCAAATATACTTTTTTAATTTAAATCAGAATATATCAAAATATATCAGAAATCGAGGAATCTTGTGAAGGAGAAATAGACGGACTATTCTCAATTTCAGTTTGTGAAGAGTCGCTGTAACAAAATCCCTGTAGGTACTGAGGTGCGGATGATGTATCCGGTTTGGATTGTGAACCTGATTGTTTAGGCGTTGATTGCTGCGGTGGCCTTGATTGATATTGCTATTCACGTTCATATTGAGACAAGTGAAGCTGTTGTACGCTGTTGAACGTTGCCCGAAAAACTAGGATTTGCATTTTGTTGAGGTTTAAATAGAGGTTGTTGAACATGGACATATGCTTGCGGTTGGTTAACGGGAGATGGCTGAAGCATGTACTGAGGAGGTGGTTGATAAGATGGCACGGAAGAAGGGTACTTTGATTGAGGATGAGGAGTTTCCTTTAGGTTGTTTATGTTTTCTATTACATTTAACACTCCCTCTTGAAATTGAAGGAATTCACTGTTGGAATAGTTTGTCAAATGAGGCATTAAACTCTGAAGGAAGGACATTTTACTGCAGGTCGTTTTAGGTTCCAGAGCTTTGAGCATTTTCAACTCGACCTCATCTAGTTTCTTTCGTTTTCTTGTTCCTACGAGCTTGGATGGCAGGTTTACGTTGGTAGAAACTTCAGGTTCACCAGTGGTACCTTCAGGCTACTCATCTTCTTCGAGTGTTCCTGGTACAGTTTCTGTATTCAAGCTGTCGACCGTATCTTTTTCGGTGTAGATCTTATTCAAAAATTGAAGTTGGTCTGAAAATACATATTTCTTACGTTTTTTAGCCTCAGATCCACTTTTTTTTGCAGATTTGTCATCTCTTTTTGATTTTGCGAAACAATCTCGGAGGTTAGTCCACCTTTTCACCACTTCTTTGCCTGTAAAAAAAAATACAATGAATTCAGTATGATAATTAATGACCATGTTCAACTTTATTTCAGATATTTGGCGAGTGGCTGTACGTTGACGGATTTGCACTACAGCTACAGATTTGGAATTTCAACAGCAAAAAACATAGTTGAAGAAGTATGTGCTGCGATTTGGTCAGAAATGCGAGAAGAGTGTATACCGACACCAACTTGTGATATGTGGCAGTCAATTGCTTCCAACTTTGAAAGTATCGCAAACTTTCCTCACTGCCTTGGAGCTGTGGATGGTAGGCATATAAGACTGACCTGTCCGTTTGACTCAGGATCAATGTATTTTAATTACAAAGATTACTTCTCTATTGTCCTTATGGCTGTAGCAGACACAAAGTACAGATTTGTTTACGTTGATGTAGGGAGCTATGGTAAAGAGTCTGACTCGTCTATATTTAAGAGGTCCAAATTGTGGAAATCAATAGAAAGTGGTTCTACACATTACCTGAGGAAAAACTTCTTCCAGGAACAGAGAGTCCTAAAATACCATACTTCTTTGTTGGAGACGAAGCATTTGGCTTACACAGACATCTACTGAGACCCTTTGGAGGGAAACGCTTAACAGTTGAAAAAAGGATCTTTAATTATAGATTGAGCAGAGCACGAAGATATGTGGAATGTGCGTTTGGCATCCTGAGCAATAAATGGCGTGTGTTCCATCGTCCTATCAACGTTCAGCCACATTTTGCAGTGCTCATCGTCAATGCGTGCATCGTATTGCACAATTATGTACGAGACAGAGACGGATATCTTGTTGAGGACACAACAACGATCACAGGCCTGGAAGATGTATCAGGGGAAAGCACTACACGAGGAGGCTTGGAAGCAAACAATATACGAAGTGTGCTTACCTCATATTTTTTGACAGATGTCGGAAGTGTATTCTGGCAAATGTCTAAAGTATAATTTGTCATATATGTGAAAATAAATAAATGAATCAAGATTTTTAATGAGTTGGGTGTTTGTATTAGTAATAATTATTAAACTTTGTTAAAAACTAGGTATTTCACCAATATCAGTCATTCAAAAATTTTTAAATCTAATAATTTTTACTTTAAATATCTTAACTTGAAAATGGCCTCATAGCCGAAATATATCGTCAGTTTTTTATTTTCATTCTTGTATTAAATAAATGAAATAAAAATAAAAAGTGTCCTGTTGTAGATAGAAAATCAAGTGAAGTGTAAAATACATACAATACAAATATAATAGAAATAGGTATAGTACTTACCAAATGCATTTTTCTCTCCATCGCTATTGTTCTCCAAACCCGGATTGAGTGCTAAACATACTTCTTCTCAGGCTTTCTTTTTTGCATTTCTATCCTTATAAATTTCTAAAGTTTTGTCCCATAACACAGGTTTTGCTTCAACTAGCGATATCAAAACTTCAGCGTCAACCCCTTCCATAATTTGCAAACAATCCACCAAAACTGAACGCAGTAGAAACAACACTGGGGACAGTTCCCGTACGACTGAAAACCATCTAGTGCGCAAGTGTGCATAAGGTCACGTGGGCCACTGAGCTAGAGGACGATACGGTAGCCATGCGGTTCTAGTGGCACTGGACGGCAGGCACACGATTACAAAACGTGCCCGTGTTGTAATCGTACAATGTGAAAGGTCTCGTGCTCTTCTACAATCGATCAAGAAAAATTGCCCGGGCGATTTTTCCCCGCACGACGTAAATCGTGTAATGTGAAAGGAGCGTAACTGTCTTTCAAGCATTCAGATAAATTCATGACAACCCGCTTCCCTAAGTCTTTCTCAGATTTGTCTCCAATTTTACCCGTAAATCCTCCTGAGACCAGAACTTGAATAAATAGCTATTTTGTGTACTTTCTTATGAATTTGTGGTAAGAATTTGGTACTAAAACACTGTGTAATTTTTGTTTTTATTTTATTAAGGAAATAATAAAAAAAAGTAGGTGTCCATTATATTGGTCTTCCGGTCTTAAGTATAATAAAAAAACAGAATATCATGTCCAATATGTTGGACATTCGGTCTCTAAAATATCTATTTTTATCTCTTATGATATTCATAAAAACAATTATGACTTCCAGTAATGCAATAGAAAGTATTACATTTTTGACACATGAATTTTGTTTTCTTCGTACTCTGTGAATACTTGCATCTTACAGCATTTTTAAGATCACTTCTTAAAACAGGCAAATGTTGCCTACTTCTAATACTGGTATTATTATTATTTGGCATGGGTGACGATGAATGAGATCGAGGTTGTAGAACATTGTATCCCATTGGCTTATTCCTTGTGTGGACTGAGTTTTGACGTACCTCATTTTCTATATTTTCATCATCGACAGATCCTAATAGCCATTCAGATATTTTAAGTTTATAGTCAAAAAGTTGCATGTACATATCTTCAAGATTTTTTTCGATCTTCTCGATAAAAGATCCAAGAATTTGCAATTGCCAAATCTGTAAAATGAAAAATCATTTTAACAGTCCATTATACGATATCAATGATGGGATTGACACAAACGTGGTGTGAAGCGTGTGAGAGGCCTTTAACAAACTTTCGAAGGTTAGATGCTTGCATCATTTGTAATAATGTCCCTTCACACATATTAGAGTGAATATTTTTTTTCAACTTTATTATTGTTATAATAAATATTATCGTTCTCATTATGTTGTTATTACTTTGATAGCCAATTATTGATAGGAAAAGAAAAGTTTTTCTCGAACAAATGTTATTAACACAAATAATGGATAATCTAAATAATGAATATTTTTATTTTATACTGGTTTTTATTGGCTATACAAC
Organism: Leptinotarsa decemlineata; assembly: GCF_025532065.1. Lineage (NCBI taxonomy): Eukaryota > Metazoa > Arthropoda > Insecta > Coleoptera > Chrysomelidae > Leptinotarsa > Leptinotarsa decemlineata. The sequence goes on from NW_027412614.1 coordinate 1,823,732, forward strand.
CTTCCACAATCTAAAAAAAAATCAATAGAGAATCTGCTTTTTTCCATGAAATTCCTACATAAGTCCCGAAGGCTGGACTCATATTTTTCTATAAACGCAGTTATCTCACACAATAACGGGCAAAATGAAAAGTTCACCCTAAAACGTTATTACTTAATATAAATTACTGAAAAGTCCAATTATTCAGTAACTTATCGTATTCATAAATTTTGCAAACAAAATTGAAAAATGAATATTAATATTTAGCTGACTTGTGTCAAAAGAAATTGAGAAATATATGAATTTTGAGGTGAGATTTGAATAACAAAAAAAAAAGGTTTTGAAAATGGAAAATAACTGTTTTCCGAAACGTTAGCCATTGAAAACGGAAAATAACTGTTTTTCGAAACGTTAACCACTCAAGAAAGCTAAGTATTAATATTCAAGTTTTCAATTTTGTAGGCAAAATTTAGGGATACAAGTTGCTGACTAATTGGACTTTCTAGTAGTTTATAATATTATGTAGTAACTTTTCGAGGTGAACTTTTCAGTTTACCCTTTACTACACATCAGCAGATTCTCTATTGATTTATCTTACCCAGTATAAAAATATTCGTGAGTCACCAATCTCAATAGGAAGTTATTCTTTCTTAAACTCACATATCATTGTTTTATTAGGGAATGGTTATTGGTACTGATAAAAGAATATAATATGAGTTGTAACATTTTATTGTCATTTAATTTTTTTTCATGAAATTTTTCACATTTTTCAATAAAAGCAATTATCTCAAGTTGCAGATCACTTTCTCTTTTAATTTCTGCTTCAACAAGAGATAATTGCTCTTTCATCATCGCCTGTCTATCAAATGCTATTCTCTCTCTCGCCATAGATTTATCGAAGCGCCGACTCGCCTCAGAAACTGTTTTTTTCAAACCATTCGCAATCCCGATTACGGTTTGTGATACTGGATGCATGGAAGTTGAAGGTGATGGATTTTTTTAACCTTTGGAGGTGATTGTATTTGGGGCGCTGCACCCTCGTTCCTAATTTTTCTAGGTGGTTGCTCCGTATTCTTCTTTACGTTTTCACCACCCCTTTTTCTTTTTTTTTGGGCTCATATCCTCATCATCTGAGCTAATTTCGATAATCTCTGTTGGGGGTAGCACAACCTTCATCATCCATCATCCAAGTCCAGTACCAAATCTAACTAGGCTGGAGTTGGAATTGGCGGTGCTATTGTGGAATGCAACTGCGATTCCACATCGTCATTCAATAACCGGTTTGAATCGAAATCTTTGAGGAGGGACCTTATATTAGTAAATTGTGGGGCAGTAGCTTTCTGGATGATTATATTCTGGTGAACAATCACCCGCTCATGGTCTACTTCATCCAACTGCCGCTGATCCTTTGAGGTTGATGGGGCTGGTGATGTATTCTTCGATACAGACATGTTGCTGAAAATAAGTTAGGAAGTATTAGAAAAAAGAAAGGAAGCAATCAATTTCAATAAAGTAACTCTACACAAAGAAGTAGGTTTTACACATAAATTGGATGAAAAAGGAAACTATCTGAAAACAGCTACTCTAATATAAATATTGAATTATATGAATGAAAAATAATTTCCAAACAAAAACTTTCATATAATCATTGAATTATATATAAAAAAAACACTTTTTCTTTGAGTAATTCTATGCAATGAAGTAACTTCCACACGCAAATTTGATGATAATTTTCTTCGACGTTTCAAATGTATCAAACTCGACGAGATTTTGATCCAATTACTGGAATATAGTTCGATGTGGTTGTCGTCTTTCGGGATATGAGTGTAATACTCGAAGTCTTTATTTAATTAATAATACTGTTGTTGTATTACTAGACCTCGCCGCATACCTTCAGAACGCTCTAAAATACCCTCTCAACAGTCAGGGAGCAATTATACTGGAGATGATGGATGAGTATTCCGAAACGTCGTCTAGTATGTTAGAAACCGGAATAACCCTGTTCAGAACCGAGCGGTAAGTTCTAAACAGGCGAGATTGCTTTTTATGTTTAACCAGGTGTTCAGTATAAACCCAACTGAAATACGAATTTTGAACATTTTAAATATTTTATTAAATAAAAACTAAAAACTACAGCAATATACACAAGTCATCAAACAGTAGGTGTTCTTTGAGTATCGAGCCTTATAATTTTAGCAACGATCATTCATTCAAATAACTAATTCTTATCGTAACATTTCCGCTGACAATCCTTAATATTATTAATAGGTACGTCACTTTACTCAATTTTGATATCTCAGCGCAAAAATAATACCAATATATAACCATCATTTCATACGTTGTCACGGAGAAAATACCTTAATCAGTTTACCAATCATATCAACATCCAACATAACCTTTTAGTAATTAAAACATTATAATCATAATCTTTCAATATTAAATCACCTAATCAATAATACAGAATCCTTTCAGGGACACAGACGTGGTAATAAACACATAAACAATAGCAAAACAATAACCTGAAACTCATTAATAAATGACAAATTTCAAAATACAAAGTTAAACACAAAAGCGCAACACATTACAATACCTTTTCAATCAATTAACCTGTTAACGTAAAATTCAAATACACAAATCTGTAATTTTCAACGAAATTCAATTTACAACAATATGTAAATACAATTTATCAAACATAGGTTATGTATGTAATCATTTCATACTCCAAAAATCAATTTATAAAACATGGCCATTCAGCTTAATCAGTTTGATAGTCCTTTTCTTATCTGTTTTCGGAAGGGTGCGAAATAAATTGGTTTATATTTGCGAACATTAATTAGTAAATTTTTACCGTCTCGGAATACGTAAAAGATAAGTGTTATTTCTTAATAATTTTTTTGATAGGCAAAATTGTTAAATACGACAAGTTACTGATAAATAGAAGATTTTTCTTTATGAAAAATACTTTGATTTTTACGCAGTAACTTATCGGGGTAAACTAAAAAGTTTGCCCTTCTACACTTGTATAAAGTTCTCCATTATAATTTTTATATTTTTTTTCAGATTGTGGAAGGTAACAATTACCCAAAAAAGGTCGATAAAAAACTAATTTTTTCCTCCACAAAAAATGACTTTCGTTGAATACGATCTTTTTCTTTTTTCCTTTGATAGATACTCATATAAGGTCAATAGTACATTCGAATTTTCCATTTTTCTGTGTTTAAAGGATTTACTTATCTTCCTCGGGTTATTTTACACTCGTTTACTGGTACACATTTTTATTTCATATTTATTTTCAATTAGCTTCGTCTTTACTTCGCACAATTTAGTTGATTATTTTACGTCTTGCGTTATTTTTAACGGAAATTTATTCTGCATCAGATTACATTTTCACTTTAAACTTTTCGGAATTATTCACTTGAAACTTTACTTGTAGACTAATTACTTAACATCGCGAACTTGCATCGATTTTCACACGAAACTAACACTGATACTGACTTCATTGATACTCCTCGGGCACTGCTTTGATACTCATCGGATACTTCACTGATAGTGACTTCATTGACACTTCTCGGGCACTGCTTTGATACTCATCGGATACTTCACTGAAAACTGACTTGTCCAGCAATGATCTCGGGTTGTAAGGTTGATTTGAAAAACAGCTTATGCTGATAATCCGCCTATTCATCCAATTTATTCTTGATGAATAAAGTCGATTTATTATTATTATTATTATTATTTTATATCGAAAGATTTATGTCATCAAATCGGCGTACGTGATTGTTGACATACCCACGTGTTTCTGTTTACGCGGAATTTTCGGGCGATTAATCTTTCAGCGACAATTAGCGGTGACAGTTTTACGACCCCATAACATATTAATTTCGACAGTTATTAAGATTTATGATTTCTTATCGGTGCCGCGAAAGGTACTCCGCGATCGCATAATTAGGTCAATGATTTTCATAGTCCGGTCCGTTTAGGCTCAATTTACACACTTTAAAGTTTTACTTAATATGATTTGCTTTTCGATTCATTACAACCCTCCCTTCTTAATAAAAAATGACGTCATTTACTATGTCGTCATTTGTATCTAAACTAAGCTTGTTCTTGACTGGCCTTAAAATTTTAAAACTCACTTATATTTCTAAACTTTCTATCTCCTGATGACGTACCTATTTTTCTTTAAATTTATCGAAATTGGGTGCTGTTGACTTTCTTCATCTTTTTACTCTAAATCTTGATATTGTCACAATTCCCAATTTTTACAAAAATATGAAATTCCTATAGCTAACTTAACTAACCTTTGTTCTTTCCTTCAAGTTCTCCACTTATTCGTTGTCGCTGTCAGTGTCGTAAGTCCTTCTCTGTACGACTAACAGCTTGTTCCTTGGTCCGGTGTATATGTGGGGGTACTTCATGTCCTGAGGTGAGAACTTTCTCACGCTTGGTCCAGGTAAGCTGTGGCTTACGGTGGATGAGGGGACTCCTTGGCTTCGATGGCCTTCCTGCGTCCTCGCTGGTGACACGTTCGGGGAATTGGTAGGCGTGGTCATATTCGGCTCTAGGTACTCGGGGAGTGGAATCCTAATTTCTCCACGGACGTTCTTGACCTTGATCATCGGGGGAGGTAGATCATTCCAAACATTTGGAATGTTCAGGGTATTGTCGTCGATCCTGTCGCATCCAATTCAGGGTAGACATCTCATTCTGGGCTCCGCCCAGGGGCGGCCTTAGCATAACTTTTAGGTGGTGCGAGATTTTATGGTAGCGCCCCTCCTCTGATAACTTATTTAAATTATTTAAGTGTCTATTTTGTTGGATGGGAAATAAATAATAAAAGAAAAAAGTATTTTTGTTAATGTTTTATTTAATTAAAATGGCGGCGGCGGGGTTAAATTTAAATTATTCTGATTTAATAAAAATACTAGATTAATACTTTTCTTGCTTTTGCGCTTGCGAATTTTTTTATTAGATCGGAATAATTTAACTCCTGAGCAATATCATTTTCAATTGATAATATTGCAAGATCTGATGTCTTTCTTGGGACATAGTGGAACGTAAGTACATTTTAATTAGTTTTAACTTACTGAAGCTGCGTTCTCCTTTAGCGACAGTTACAGGGATGGTCAGCAAAATCCGAAGCGCTGTCCACACATTCGGAAAAATATCCTGCCAATCATTTTGTTTAATAAGTTGAAGAACTTTTAGTGGCTCTGCTGCTTCAAGGTTTTTTAATAATGGGTTTAGGCTCAAAAGTTCTTCAACCAATTCGCGACTAGTGATGTCACATTTTTCCCCATCGGTTAAAATGATTTGCAAATCTGCACAAGCTTTTTCTAATAATGACTTATCAGAAATTAATTTGATATTGTACAAAAAAGACCATGTATCATTAAATTTGGATAATTGTCCAAACCGAGTCACCAGTGCATTTTCGATAGTATCTATCATAGGGTAAAAGACGTTAATTTTAAATAGTTCTTCGGGATTTGTTGGTGTTTCATCTGTAGCTTCATACCCAAATAATCGCTTTTTTCTTCGGGGTCGGACTGGTTTAAATGTAGGATCTATCCCAGCCTCAGATGCTATTTCCTTAGCTGTTATTTGTGCAGTCGAATACGTCCGGTACTGCTTCACAAATTCAGAACAGTTTTTCAATAATTGCGATGCGTTTGATAAATCCATAGTTTCAGACTGCATAGCTTTACTGACAATGTTAACTTGAAATAGGATGTCGTACCAAGCCACCATTGTAACTATAAATTCAAATTGCTCCATATTCTGAATCAGTGATAAAGCCTCTGATGCAGCAACTGAGTACTTCGTTTCTTCGTGAAGATCCAAAAGAGCATCACGAACTGAAGAGTAATTATAGCGAACAGAAGCAAGGCTAGAAACTCTACTTTCCCAGCGAGTTTCGCAAACTTTTTTCAATGATAGTCCTTCTATGTGTTTGGATATGACATCCCACCTCTTTGTTGACCCAGAAAATATTACAAACAGTCTTTGAAGAAATCCAAATAAAGAAACAGATTTAACGGATGATTTAGCCGCATCTGCTATCACTAAATTCAAGCTATGACAGCCACAAGGGTTAAAAAATTCTCGAGGAAATTGGTTCAGAATTCTGGTCTGGACACCTTTGTTTATGCCTACCATATTGGAACCATTGTCATATCCTTGACCTCGACAATCGTTCATATCCAAATCAACTTCCTTCACAATTTCATCAAGAAAAAGGCCAGTGAGCCCTTCTCCTGAAGAGTCACTTACCGGCTTGTAAGCAATGAAACACTCTCGTACTTTGACTTCTTCTCCATTCGTGTCAACAAAACGGAAAGTTAATGATAATTGTTCAACGTGGCTTATATCAGGAGTGCAGTCTAGTATGATGGAGAAGTACTTAGATGACTTAATCATAGTCAATATTTTATTTCGAACTTCACTTCCAAGTAACCCAATTAACTCGTTTTGAATTCGTTTGCTAAAATAGTGGACATTAGTTTCCTTATTAACAATGCGGCGAAGGTGTTCCATCATCACAGGATCAAATTTTCCTAGAAGTTGCACCAAACCCAGGAAGTTACCATTATTATAAGTGTATAAAGTTTCAGATCCAGAGCTTCCTCTGAACGACAAATTATTGCCTGCCAAAAAGAATACTATGGACATCATTCGTTCGAGGATAGCGACCCACTTTGATTTCTCGTCTTCAATCTGTTTTTGCAACTGTTTGTCTATTCCACTCAAGTTCTTCAATCTAATCGATGCTTCTATCCAATTGTTCATAGCACGTCGGTGATCTGAAGATGCTTCGTGACTTTTAAGACGTGTTGATAAGTGCCTCCAGTCATCAAATCCATCTTTTCCCAAATCAGAATGTACACTTCGATTAAATATACTGCAGCAAAAACAATATACCTTGTCAGCAGATTTTGAGTATACAAGCCATCTTCTTTTAAAAATTTCTCCATTTGGCATTACTCTTTGAAAATGTATATTTGAAAAATGACGCCCATCACATTTTCTAGGGTACTTTTCATTACTTATTTCATTATTTACAGGTCCTCTAATAATTATTTCATCTCGTGTTGAAGAATCAATAAGTGGCGGCCACTTTGAAATATCATCCCAATAATTATCTTGCAAGCATGGTGATGATTGTACAATATCTTCTACAATATTTTGATCTGCAGATGAGGTTCCAGAAGTAGCAATGTCTTGCGTGTTTTGCTCTTCATGTTCATAAGCTTCGCGTGCAGAACATTTGTTTTCGTCTTCTTCTGTCTGTTGAATTAGTTTTGATGACGACGATGTTTCAGTTGACTTCTCAAGTTTCAACAATTTTGCAAGTGATTTTGCACCTTTCTCAATTTCCTCTTGTTTTTTCTTTTTTTTTTTAGGTTCTGTGCGCCTGATAGTTTTTTTGGTGGCGGCATGTTTATTTTCTGTAAGAGATACATATATAATATTATGTAAATAAATGAGGTCTACTAAGTTACTTGAGGGCAAATTTTGAACTAAACAAAGGATACATCATATATAATTACTTAATGTACAAACCCACCCTCATACAAATAAAAAAGATACCTACCTATATGTAAAATATATAATGAAATAATCAAATGTATATCTTAATACTTTAGGATAGTTAAAATATGATATATCGGGCTAATATAAAATCTATCTCTAACATGCATAATCTTACTTACCTAAATGAACTGTATCTGCAACAGAGGCAACAGAACGCGAGTGGGCGGAGCCTCCGCCCACTCGCGTTCGGGCCGGCTGTAAGGGTTGTATCTTTCTTCTCTCGACAGGGGTACAACTAGAATTGGTCTTAAAGGATCTGGACACCACAGACAATCACAATGAGTTATGCCCATTTCTATTAGGGTCCGTGAGTACACTACATGGCACACTATAATGTGGGAAATTACCGAACTTCGTCTTTCCATTATATCCGGTCTGTCTAATATCACGGGAATGTGGTCGAGGTCCATCACTAGGAATTTTAACACTACTCTGAGCAATTTCCTTTTACACTCTAGACTAACTACGTACTGTAGGGCGTCTAACAGAGCTTCCATTTTAATTTTTAGCGGGTTCGGTGATTTATAAATTTTTTTTACGCGCGGTTTATTCACTTTTCACGCGCAGTTTCGTGAATTAATCTAACGATTATAGTTTTATCCTCACTGTCTTTTATTCTAGCACAATTTCTTTAATATTGGGAGTTTAATTTATACGGCGTTTAGTTCCTTAGGCACTCACGTTTTAACGACTAATGAGCTGAAGCCTTGTACTGGCCTTCTTAAGTGAGAGGGAAAACCCATTCGTCTTGTGCGATCACATAATCTGGGTAGCAACTTATCTCTAGATATACATTTCTTAAGTCGTATTTTCTTATAACTAGTAGATACATTTATAACTTTATTTGACTTTCAACTATCCACATATTTTATAATTTCCTTACAACACAATTTTGGTGCATTATCTGGTAATTAATACTAAATTATATCGTCATATTTCCAGTAACTCCTGGAAAAAAGATTAGTCGACACTAATTTATCGTGTCTCTCTTCGATAGGGACTGTAACTAATAGTTCAGTTTTTTGGGGATCACATTTCTAGATGACCCAGTGGGGTTATCATTTCTCTCGGGGTTGCGTTCAACGTGGTCGTCTTCTTTATCTTTATGATATTGGTGCATCACGAAAACAGTCAATGTATCCCAGATGTCGAAGAATAGATATAATGAGCATCCTTTTAGTCGATGCAGCGCTATCATATTCACAAGTGTCTCAATTAGGAATTTAATTATCCTTACACAAAAATATATTCCCAACAATCCGCTGGTCCATTCTCCTATAACGGTAAACCATCCGTAAAGTTTCTTTTGTTGATTTGTCAAATTTTTCTATTTCTTTCTCAGAGAACATATTCATAGAATTTATCCCTTGACTGGATACGGATCTTCCAGCTATCCTATTGATTAAAATATTATTTATGGCTTGTCTCTCTGCTGCAAACATTAAGTTGTCTTGCGCTCGTCTCATTTCAGCATCTGTATATATTCCACTTCGAGCAATGTTTCGTATTTTCTGGAATTTCACTTCATCTTGGCTATACAGACTTATTTCTTCCGGGTTATCTGCGGAACTGGGATATGGACTAAAAGCTATCCACTTTCCATCTAGATGAAATACAGGGGGTATGACAGGAGAACAATCTGTCTGTTGAGCAAACTTCTGTAATATTCTAGATACAGGTGCCATAAACAGGCTACGGTTGTTATATATAACAGGTAATTCTTGATAACAAAATTTATCACGCCTAATTTCTACTATGACTGGTAAACATTTTAAAAGATAAATTATTTCTCCAGCAATTTTCGCCACATAACCAGGCTGAGTTCTCAAAATTAAAGCGGCATCGTCCTTAGATTGACGAGCTATAGCTAAATAACTTATCGAACACTCAAAGTCCTTTTTTTTTAATAAATTTATTTAGTACAACAAAATAATTAGACAAAGGTACGTCTTTACAGTAATCAAGTTTCATTATGAATACCGCCCAGCGCCCTGGAATCTTCGCAAGTCGGCTTATCTTCCGGTGTACGCTTTCGTAGACTCAGCATTCTTTCTATGGGAACCGTGTTGGACGTTGATGTAATTCCTCCCCCACAAAATTCAACTCCGGAGGGTTAGCGAGGGAGTTGAACATCGGAAAGTTCTATGTCTCCTCTTGGGCCTTGACTGGGTCGTCTATGGATATACCATGGCAATATCAGCTTCCTATAACAGATGTACAGCAATACTGTGAACAATACTAAGTAAATAGCTATTGTCCACAAACTAGGGGTGTGTGAAATGACACGTCTGGTTGATTATTAATAATTTGAGTTTTAATTTCATGAAGTTCGTCCAGTTTAATATCCTCTAACTGAAGGCTAGAATTCAGGTTTGGAATGGATTCGACTTCTAGGCTCAGATCAGGTAGTAGGATTGGCTGTTTCGGGACTGTAGAAATTCTATCGTTGGCGATTATTTCCTTCTGGCAGATTATTTGGCAACCTACTGGAATATCTATTAAGTAGGTTCCGGTGAGTTTTAAAATCTCTTCTTGTTCTTCACAGATGAACTGAAGGGTCTCCATGGATGGCAGTAATACGGTCCATTGATTGGAATCTTCCAGTCTATTGAAGATTGGTTTGGTGAGCTATATTCGAACTCGATTGCAAGATGTTATATTCTGTACACTCAGCATCTGAATCTCGCATGCTGGGTTGTTTTTTCGACTTCTCGAAGGTGTAATTTTTTGCAAATATAGAATTGCGGTGAAACTCGTAGACATTCGTCGTTTTGGAATGTATAGTACAACTGACTTCTCAATAAATATCTTTTTCGAGGAATTATAGCCTTAAACTGAATCCTTGTGGGAGTGGGTATGGCATATAAATGGTAGTATTCGAATAAGGATGCATGATAGGAATGTCTAGAATATAGGTAATTTTATTATTCAAGATGTAACTTTTGATTCTTATTATATTTTCGAACATGAGCGTGTTATCTAAGGTCACTGAAAATGGTAGTTGCTCTTGTTTTAATTCTTTTTGAATCTTCAGTAGTTCCTTATAAAGATCAGCCGTTTGTATTATACTTGGTTGCATTATTTTCAATTTGGAAAATGAGATCGAATTCTCGACATCTTGCAATATTGAATTGATTATTTCATACATGTTTATGATTTGAATCAAAATATCCTTAATAAAAGTTGAATTTTCTCTGTACGTAGTTTGATTTATTATATGAAAAATTTGTCGAATCTTTGAATCTAACAATTTTTCATTATGACTTATCTGTTGAACTGTGTCATTGAATTTATTTATCAAATCAATGGTCAGACTGTTTTGCTTTTTAATGCTGTTACTCAATTTACTCTGGTTATCTTGAAGTTCTCTGATCAGGTTTTCGTATCTTTCGCCATCAGCGGAATCAAGATTTCCAGTGATAGACTTAAATATTGAACCTATACCATTGATGAGACCTCGTTTTGTTCGTTGAGGATGGGGTATAATTTCTTTCAATTTACTTTCTACTTTCTCTTTGGTAAATGTCAAAATTTTCAGGTAATTTGAAGTGTCATGGAGATAATCTTTATTTTTTGTAACTCATCAGTACTCATCAGTACATTTGATTGTGATTGAAGCTTATTGATTTCGATAATAATCGGAGACAGATCATAATAATGAATCAAAGTGTGGGTGTATTCTTCGATTTTAGCGGTTCCTAGTTTCAGTGGGATTAGGCCTGAATTATTTTCCAAATTTCTTACAGTAATTTTTTCATGAAGTCCAAAGACAACAGAAAATCTGAAATAATATATAATGTTGAACTTAGAAATTGTATGTTTTCTTAAGAGGACGTTTTAGGTTGTCCATATGAACCTTTTCTTGGGAGTTTGTCGAAACTGTTTTAGACTGATTATTTACCGTTTTTAAAGTGGTTGGCTTGCTGAATTTATTAGCATTCTTTTGACGTTGATGTTTTTTGACAAAAACAGTTTGATTTGGTTCAAAGATCGCGGGGTCGTCACGGCTTTTATTTACTCTTTCGATGGTTTTTTCTTTATTTCGAACAAGGTCTCTGTTGATTTTAGAGTAAAGGATTTTTGTTTTCTCTTTATGACTATTTATATAGTCATTGAGCAGGATTTGGTCAATATCAACGCTGAAGGGATTTTCGTTATCGATATGACCATTGACGATATCGATGGGTTTTAATTTTGTGGTTGAATGAATTGAATTGTTATATGCTAAAATTGCATATTTCATTTTCATTTTAGCAGGTGATTTAAGGTATCCTTGGGTGTTGAGTAAACGGATGTGTTCGATTAGCGTGGAATGGAGCCTTTCGATCATTCCGTTAGACTGTGGGTGATCAGGGGATGTGAAGTGAACATTGATTTTGTGTAATTTTAGTAGTTCAAGGACTACAAAGTTTTTAAATTCACTACCGTTATCCACTATGATCTGTTTGGGCACTCCGTGATGGGAAGAGAATTGTATTAGGTTATCTAAAATTTCCGTTCCATTCACTGATGTTAGGTAGTACGCTTGAGCGTATTTAGAAAACGTGTCTATTATAGTTAGAAATTTTGATTTTTCTATAGTGAACGTATCGAGATGAATTATTTCAAAAGGCTTTGTCGCGGTAGGGGTTATGTTCATTTTCATTCTAATAGGATTTCTCTTATATTTGCTTAGTTGGCAAATCTCACATTCGTTAATATAGGTCTGGAGTGAATTTTTCAAGAATGGCCAAAGTAGGATGTCAATGCCGTTTTGGCGTCATTTTGACTTCGCGTAGTCGGATGGTGAGTCGGATGGCGATGGTCCAGCAAGAAGTCGTTGGTCATTGTCGTCGGTGGTGGTGGTGGTGGTGGTGGTGTAGAAGAGTAACACAACCCCTCAGCGAGGTTTGTGGTGGTGCAAAGAGCAGTCTTTGCGTGTGTGTGGGTGTAGGAAAGAATGACAAGTGACAGGGGGTGTTGTGACGGGTGTTTGGTGTAGGTTTTCGTGATGGGTCCTACTTGGACGTCTCGATTTGGGCCCTCGAATTGGTCCTTGATTTGGGTCCTCGAATTGGTCCTCGATTTGGGCCCTCGAATTGGTCCTCGAGTTGGACCTCGATTTGGGCCCTTGAATTAGTCCTCAATTTGGGCATAAGAGCAATAATAATAATAATACAGGGTGTTGATGGAAAACACATCAAATACAGGGTGTTTACGTCCAGCGTTAAAGAAAAAAACAGCTGCCAACGTGTAAATATGACGAGTTCATTTTACACACGAGGTGTGGTCGTCACATTAAAAAACTCACAACAACAAATCAGATGGATCGTTTATAATTGAAAAAAACTCACGTTTCATTGGATGTTGAAGAAGGCTGCATGAACCTCGTAGCGGGGGTAACTTCACAATTTTTCACACACACAAAATTTTCGTTTTTCATTTCAACTCAATGAAAAATATATCAAACAGTTTCTTCGCATTTGTTATTGCCATCACGTATTATTGATAAAGTAGCAAACAACAGGAAATGTGATAAGCGGCAATGAAATACATCATTTAGCGGTTGTTTGTGTGTGTGAGTGAGAGGGGTCGGCGTGTCATGTGAGTGTGAGACAGATGGAGATTGGATCCAGGGTGATCCGTTTCGAAGATAAAGCCAGCGCAGTGCGGTGTTGTCGGTTGTAAAATAAAACATTGTTTATGGGTGCGATGAGGCGTTGCCGTTTTTTGCATGAAAAATGACGAAAGAAAAGAACAAAACATTTTTAATATTTATTATACATTTTCATTTTGGTAATATATTATAAAGCCATGTGTATAGAATATCTGCGTTTTGGAGGCTGCAATTATATTTGGTTCGACTGTGAATGTGGTGCATACATGGTGAGACACCTTCGTTGTTGCCGAATGTGGGAACCATCCACGCTGTATTGTCATAATCTTCTAAATTCACAGGGTGTGTAGGTATATTCAACTCGTGAAATTTCGCAATTAGATAGTCACGTTTTTGATGTCCTCGCACATAAACGATATCGACATTTCGTAGATTTTCCATGAGGATGGCATCTAATTGATTATATTCCACATAGCCGGAGGAATACCTCAATCCAGGTAACAGACGGTACGACGATCTTCTTTATTCAAACAGGAAAATGGTTTGTTTGGCAGCAATAAAAAGTTACTACACTGATTTCCAATCCTAATGGATATCTCCTTAGGATGGAATTGTTGCTCGACGGTGAAACCTTGAATATCTACAACAGCTATTCTCATGTTGACTCTGTGATTGATACTGAAGCAAAATCACATCTTCAGTTCCATTTCTTGATAATTTCGCTGAGTGGGAGTTGCTCGATGACAGTGTCGTGCACAATGATGCAATAGGCTCGCGTATTTTGTGGAAATCCCTCAGATGCTTCGATTTCAAGTTTTACATCGACACTGGAAGTTTTGATGCTCTCATCCCGTCTGGAACAATCGATGATGAAGAGAGTTTTTTGTATAAAGTCGGCGGTATTGATGAGAGGATTATGTTGATTAGTCATTTTGTAGCTGAGACCGAATTGTGCGTAGTTGAAATAGGCTTGCAAAAAATTCATTTTCCCAAAATTCAGATGCATATTTTCTTTGGGGTAATTTTCACCGTTCAAAGTCAACGTTATATTGGTAATATTTATATGGTTGAATTGCGCTGGATCATTGTTGACTTTGGTGTAATCACGATCTTTTTGGAAACATACAATCACATAGCGAGGGCTTTCGAGAAACGAAGAAGTCTTGACGGCCCATATTTCATTTTTCGCACCTTGTGTGAGAGTAGGCAGCATATGAAGTTCCCATTTTCTGAACGGTATGAGAATAGGAGTGTCGGCTTGGATAGCTTTCAAAAGTTGCAATTTGATTTGATCATGAGGGAAGATTCGTTTAACTTTCAGTTCGATATTTTCAATTTCCAGCTTAACTTCAGTCTTTGGCGTACCAGGAGTCTCTTCTATTTTGAAACAGTTGCTATCCTCTCCAGCTCGTACTAATCGGATGGTGTGTTTACCATAGGAAACATATTGATAATCATTGAAAATATTCAAGAAATGCTTGATAGGTATAAGCATGTTGAACATTGAAGATGTAGTTTGAATGATGCCGGAGCTGTTGGGGTATGTCCATCCTGAGATGGCCAAGTGTTTGATATCTTCATCGGTTTAGGTGAGGAAGCCTCTGACAGTACTAACAATTCCAACTTCACGAACTGCTTCCAATTCCTTACCATTCTGCTCATATACAGCAGATTGAAACATGAAAGCACCAGCATTATTCACAAAGGACACTCGACCCTCTCCTTTATTCCTCTCAATTTTTCCGCTGATAAATAGCAGGCTATCGTACAAAGTATCATAGGCATCGGATTGGTTAATGTTGATTTCGATGACGTCATTATTGCGAAAAGATTTGACATACGGGTAATAGGTTCGCCATTCTACCTTTTGTATGGACTCATCGTTTTGCGGTTTTCGACAAATGTTGAACACTTGATTGGACAACATGATAACCCAGAGATTTCAGGAATAATTTATTTTCCGTTGACAGTTGTTGTTGACGATGTTTGAAGGTCTTGGTGAAGACTGACGTGGTGGTTGGTGATGAGTTATTCTGATGGATAGCCAGCACCATACTTTCGCTTCAATTCCAAGCGAATTATTATTTCTTCGTTGCGAAAATCAATGAGCCTAGAATGTTGGTCGAGCACTCGCAGCGTAATATTGTTTATTTCGTCTCTATGTGCAATAGGTAGGTAGATGAGGTGATTAGGCGTTTCGTCAATTGCGTATCCTGGATCAACATCAACAGCAAATTCGTATATCGTATGAGACGGTGTGTCGTTGTAGAAGGCTCCAAACGTAATGTTGCTATCTATGTGTATGGTACGTACTTTAATGATATCAACAGGTAGATCGGATGCGTAATGCAAGTTGGGTTTGAACGGTAGACGAAAACCCCAAAATGTGAGCCAAGCTATTTGCAGGTTGGAAATCAATTGAATGTTTCAAACAAAATATTTCACTCTTTAGCTTATTATTGTTCGGCTTGAGATAGAAAAATTCTTGAGGATTTTCCTTGTATGTTTTAGGTACAATGTATTTGCTGACTAAAGCTTCAATATCACCAATTTCATAAGATCCAGAGGGGATATCGATAGTTTTTTGTTTAGTTTTGTCACCATTTTCGTAATAATAGAATTTCGTGTCTTCTTCAATGTTCGGTATACTGTTGTACGAATGGAAACTGAGCAAAGCTAAACGGTATTCTGAATCGGAATCCAATCGAATGGGTGGATTGAAATCGATGGAAAGTGTCGAAGAACGACTCGTTAGAGTTAATATCATAGACATGACTGATACATTTTTCACATGTACACACCTTAAATAAACAACAACAACAACAATATTTCAAATCATTTATTTCTACAATAATAGCATTCTCTTTGTGAGCTAACAGGACCATAATACATTGCATTTTGTAGCGATGATGACGCAGCTTCATGTCGATAATGGATGAAACATGGTAAACGAATCTGCAAATCGAATCGATGTTGGTAGTCCTTTGGTAATTTATGCCATACATCCAATAATTCCCAAGGTTCAGCATTCTCAATCAAATAGCCAATCGATAGAGTTTTCAATTCAGAATCGGTTAGATCCCGCAAAGATTTATCTCTAGACATTTTTGCAGGCATTGTGAAGTAGAAATTGTAGGCACAAATGTCCACAATTACTCTGATCAAAGTTTTGATGTCGATCATTGTTATATGTAATCGTTGAACCCATTCCCAAATATCGAACCAATTCCATTGGAGGTTTGAGATTATCAAAACTATCAAAATATTGTACGGCATTGCCGTTTTTAATGTAAGCTACCCAATGAGTGCCTGCATTCAATTGAGAATCCAAGTTCAAAACAGCACATTCTCGCAACCGTGGACCACAAGTTGGCAACGTATTACGCATAAAGACTCCACGAAAATGTGGTATTTCCAATTGATGGGTACATTTTTCAATTTCTGAATCATATAATGCTCTATGGGGTAGCTTCAACAGGATTTTTTTTGCTTTTTCAAATAAAGACCTCGTCCTTTGCGATGATGTTGTTTTTTTAGAAACAAACCATATCCTCGAGGTGTTTTGCGCAGGTACAAACCGGAACCCAAATGTTCCATAGCTTTATTGTGACGTTGATCTTCTTCGAGATTCTTTTTGGCATTTTTTGCATCTATCACGGTTTTTGCGATTGCGCTCGCTCCCCCTGCCAATGAACCCAAAGCTGAAAGGCCTGCAAATATGGGTATTAGTGGAAGGATTCCTCCAGATTTTGCTTCGAATGGAATTATCCTTGCTATACGTATCTTCTTACGTCCTCCAGCTTTCTGAACAGCCATTTTTGCCGCCTTGAGAGCGGATGCCGCGGATTTCTTTACATCATTCGTTGTGGGCTTCCAATTTTTGATTATATTTTGCAAAATGCTGCGTTGAAATGTTTTCATACTTCCCATTCCTAATTTGCGTTTGGACTTCATGACTCCGGTGACGAAGAGAGCGCTCGCTTTCTCACCAAGTGATGCGTCCTTAGATTCCACTCGTTGCCACGCCTTTTTTTTCCAGATCTTTATCGGCTCGATGTCGAGCTTCAAGAGACTTATCTTGCGAATATACCAAGTCGTGCTGTTTACAAGCCGAGTCTAATGGATTAATACCAGGATCACCTCGTGCAAGACGTTCTTGTAGTTTCGTACCAGGACGAAATACTGATAACCAGGTAAGTGTAATTCGAATGGCAGCTTATTGATTAGCGTATTGACGACACCTTCTCCGCGATGAGTCAACATTAGGAATGATGGATGACATCAATGTGCACGCTACTTATTGAAGTGAAACTCCCAAACACCAATCAGAACATGGAAGTCGTTCCACAAGACAATACGTTACCCATAGACAACTTGGACTATTTGAATGATGGTGTCAAGTATCGAAATAAACATGGCAAGTTGTTGCCCAATTCGTTTCGCGCCATCATATGTGGTCCATCAGGGTGTGGAAAAACCAACACAGCATTATCGATATTATTTCATCCGAATGGAGCCAAATTCGAAAATGTCTACGTGTACTCAAAGTCGCTTTATCAACCCAAGTATCAGCTGCTTAGAGAGATATTGGAAAAAACTAAGGGAGTCGGTTATTTCCCATTTCAAGACAACGAAGAAATTCAGAGTCCAGAGGCGGCCAAACGAAATTCCATATTCATATTCGATGATGTAGCCTGCGATGGTCAGCAGAAAATTCGTGAATATTATTCCATGGGTCGGCATAAGGACATTGACGCCATCTATTTGTGTCAGACGTATTCCAAGGTACCCAAACAACTTATACGTGACAATTGCAATATGATTGTATTGTTGAAGCAAGACGAAATGAATTTGAAACATGTATTCGATGAACACGTCTCTCCCGACATGTCTTTCGATGGATTCAAGAAAATGTGTGCCGAATGTTGGCGTGACAAGTATGGAACTTTTGTCATTGTCAAGGAATGCGATTTGAATAAGGGGCGATATCGAAAAGGTTTCGACAAGTACATAAGTGTGTGTGAATAGAGATGAAAACGTTATTCGTCAATATGAAACCACTCAAGAAGTCGATGTTGTGCGCAAGAACAAAATCAATGAAATTTCAAAAAGTATAAGAAAAAAGTATCTAGCTCTGAAATTGGGAAAGTCTGAAGAGGATGAATCTTTACAAAAGTTTTTTCAACCTATATCGAAGCCGCTGAAGGATATTGCTGAAATCTCCAAAAAATCGGTGGGCCATTTGAGACATGTCAAAAAGGAGGAGAAAGAGGAAATAAAGACGGAACCATCATTCGATCAATCTCGAGCATTTGAAGAAACACAATTTTTACCACTTGAAGATGTTGCAGAGACGTCGGGAAAGGATGATGAGGTATTCCACGAGTCGCCATCACCGCCACCACCACCACCATCAATAGAAAATATTTCAGAGGAGAGTAAGATGGAATATCTGGAGCAATATCCACCTATATCACACAAATATGTCATGAAACACTGGGCTAAAGACGACTCAATCGATAAGTATATAGACCAGTTTATGACGAGTCCTCTTCGAAATAGATTCTCGGTAGAAACTACATTGACTTTGATAAACGTGGTAATATCGCTGCTCCGGAAGTATAATGACACAACTGCAAAAATTGAAATTTTACAGGACAAGCAACTGAAAAATAATTTTAATTTGTCTTAATAAAATGACTTACAGATTTGGTTTGATTCGTTTATGAGAGTAGCTTGTAGACATTGTGGTTTATTATTGCAACTTTTAAGTTATTAGAATTTATAAAATAATAAATACCACCCTCACAGCATCCAGTACCATGTAAATACGTCATTGTTCTTCTGAAAATACATCATAAATTTTACACTTCTGTCGTTATAGGAGTAAGGAATACAAGTAAAAATATTTAGAAAATGTGATGAAAAAGTTTCTTGGAACAACAATAATTATCAAAATAGTTTGAGATTGATTTAACAACAAATTATAGAAAAACCAAAATACAAAGAACCAAAATTATTATTTGACAATCAGGATTAAACAAATATACAATTTTTTTTTAATTTCTAATTATTTAAGACTGTCATAAAAGGGTTTGTAGAAGGAGGGAATCATATTATTGTTTATCAGACTCATTAAGTCTTTTAACTTATTTCCTGGAATAGGAATCTTCCTGCTGTAAGCAGGTGTTAAAGAAAGGCTTTCTTCAGCACGTGATATTCTTTTTTTAAAATCAACCTCTTTCCACTCAACTTCCTTAAAACTATTTTTATACTGAAAAACATCACTCCCCTTTTCGAATCGAATTTGTTTTATTTCAGACACCTTAAAAGGGTTACCTTCTGTATCCTTGATAACATTAAGGGACATCCTGTTATAAAGTGACTTAAAATCAAAAAAATCTGCATAACCCATTTCTTTAACTTTTAAGGGCTCACCCTTCTTTTTGGCATTTCTAATTACTGAAACATATTGGTCAGGAACATAAATAGGTCCTGATCGTTTGGTCCTTTTTAAATTTCTTTCTATAATGCTATGCACTGCATCACCCTCATTCTGAGTGTGACCTCGAATGAGGTATTTATGAGTTATGGAATGGACATCCAGATGTCCGACAGCAAACAAGTACATTGCCATCATGTACCTGCAAATTAAATAAGAAAATTAGTAGCCAGCCTTCCTTACTCAAAAACCTAATCCCCTTTTGTTTTCTACTGACTTATTTTTTTGTTGCCCACCACAATTGTCTGAATAAAATATTATGTCACTTCCTGGTCTGCTTCTTGAGAGCTCTTCAATGTATAGGTATACTCCAGTGGCGATTTCATTAACTCCTCGGTTACCTAATCCTTCATGCCAAAAATAGCAATTAGTTTTTGATGTCATAATTTCGGTTACCTGAAGAAAAAAAACAGTTAGTTGCTTTATTTGATGATTATTAATGGTGGTTGATAGAACTTACTGTGAAGTTAAAGCAGTTTAGTCGAGATTTGTAAAAAAATGTTGAAGTTTGCCCCATCGGGACGGGTAGTACAGCTTGTAAATCATAAACCACAAGTTGTATTTCGGACTTTGCTGCCTTTTCTTTATCCAAAGCCTTTTCGATTCTGCTAAGTTTTTTTTCTTCTTGGTGTTTTTTGAACTCTTCTTCAAGCCCGGATTTGTCTACTGCATTCTTGTAACTCTCACACCGATCACACTGATCCTTTTTGGGTATAAAAAACCCAATATTAAATTCGGTATTGAATATTTTGGCAAATGCATCATAGTTCACAGCAGGCTTATTGACCATAGAACGTTCTGAGCAATAATGCCTATGAATGTCAGCTATTGTTAATGCACCATCTATAAACTCCCGTGATGTGTCTCTCCTCACATAGTGACTCTCTATTCGGGGAATTTTATTAATGTGATGCCTTACAGAATTTAAAATTTCATCATCAATCTTCTTGTGTTTGTTATGTTTTCCCCGGTTATCTAATGGTGCGAATCCGTTTCCTGATAATTTTCCATCGATCACAGTGCGGACTGCCCTTTCACTGATCCCAAGAGTGTTGATGAAAAATGTTTTGCATATCCTGATTTTCTTATCATTCATAAAATAAAAACAGCAATTCGGCTTTCTTGGTCGACAGGAAGATATGCGACGGTATTTAAGTTCAAGTTTTTCAATGCATAAATATAAATAATCCCGTTGACGCTGTAACGATCCCAAAGCCCAGTATTCATTAAACTTCTGAACTCTCTTTTCATAGGGGAAGTTCTTTGAGCATGACAAAACACATTTATCGGAACAGGGGGGTCTCATCTTCCGGGCCTCGATAGTTTTGTTAGTTCTAGATTTGTAACTTTTTCCCGAATTTTTTAATCTTTTAGCAACATTTTGTTTCCAATTCTTTTCATTTCTGGTCCTTTTCTTGGCTTTTTTAGGTTGAGAATCTTCTGATCCGGTTGCTTCATTTGAGTCAGGTGCTGAAATGTCTTTGTTGATAGGCAGTGAAGCCGAGGACGTGATGTTTTCTGTTGAGGACTCTTCGCTTGACGATTCATCGCTTGGCTCATACAGGTCACTCGAACCCGAAGAAAATAATTTTTCATCATCCGAACTGATAGGGCTGGCATATTGCTTACAAGGCTCATGTTTTCGTAAGGCTAATTTTGTAGGAGTTGAACTATGAATGGCATACCTTGGCCACATAGAAATCTGGGGCCCTTCCTTGGTCGGGTCGTCATCTTCCATTCCAGGCTACGAATATAAAAAAATTATGTAATTTTTATCCTTTCCAAAGTTGTTATTTTTATATAAATAATTATATTTTCGGGATTGTTTCATCCTACAAAGAAACTCACCCAAAATTAAATACTAAATGAAACATTGAGTAATTGATTAAAACGCACCTCATGTAATGAAGTCCCATGAGATGTCGTTGGCTGACTTCTCTCTGACACGTCCCTTTGTTTACCCATGTTTTCATAAGCAAGACGCATTATTTTTTTTGTACGATCGCTCATTATTAATCAATATTTATATCTATGTCCAGTAATTCGGATAACTTTCGCCTGAAAAATTAAAAATCGCCAAATTAATTCGTAATAATACAAAATTTAAATCATCTTTTGGGTGCAACAATGACAAAAAGAGCATTTAGGTCGTATTATTATTTCAATATTTACTGCGACATTGACGGAAAGTACAGTTATGACAAATTAAATGAATATTTATCGAAGTAAAATAACACAAAGAACACTTACGTCGTTGTAGCGCTGAAAATAAGTTTCAATCTTGTAGCAAACAGCAGTTGAGTCGATATCGTTCCGGATACTGATGAAAACACTTTCACATTTAAACACAAGTGAACAATGAGTCGTTTTTCTGCCGGAGGGGAAGGTAAAAAAGTATTCTGGTTATAACGACTGATCTTCCCTCTCGTGGCGAATTTTGTAAGTACAATTATGTCGATTTACAAACATATAGTAAACGCATTTTTGAGCCCGCCAACACAATAATGTCAATTTCACACAATTTTACAGTTGCGTCATTATACTTCCGGAGCAGCGATATTACAACTGAAGGATTCACATTCAAAGGAACTCCAGGGCTATATAATTTGATCTTTCTCGATGAACCTGAAGACTTCAATAAGGAGGATCAAGCCTCTTATAAACGTTTGTTGGACTTAACACAAGCCCACCTGAATGCCAGAGGATTCATGAAGGGAACTCAGAAATGGAAATGGTCCGGCATAATAAGAACTATGTTTCGAACTCAAACACTTGGTAAATGTTACGATAGCAATGATGTTGTTGGTTCCAGCACTCTACAAACGAAGGCCATCGATACTCATCGTTGGATATATAATGACAAGCCCTTCGAGTATGTGTATTGGGATGATCCGAACGAGTTATGCGATAGATTAAAGCTGCTTATAGCTTCGAAAGATGCTGGAAATACGTCACATGACAATGAAATTACAGCTATATTCAATGAACTCAGAGAAGCCAACATTATTCAATAATAAATCATCTGAAAATGACATGTATTTTATTCCAAAAATATAATGTGATGAATAATGCAAAAACAACATGGAAAGCGTACCAAAAAAATGTCAAAAATTTTATTCGAAAAAAGCATTCATTTTGTCACCTTTATCGTATCGAAAAAATGACAAAAATTCAATGCGTGGAAACAAGCATTTTTTTGAACACTTTGATCACGTTGAAAAACACATATTACTAGAATCATATCGATGTGGGTCATATTTCCATCATGACTATCGACAAGTTCGGGCGTAGCTCCAATAGGAAGCGAAAGCATTCTACAACATCAGCTGTAGGCAGTAGTGTAGGTTTGCTACATACGCCCGATGGCAACATCGATTTTGATAATTTGAAATTGTGTAATGTGAAGAGACCTACGAACGCATCTGATGCAGTCAACAAAGAGTACATGGATGAAGTTGAGAAAAAAATTGATGTGACTATATGGAATCAAAGTGGTCGATATCAAAAACAAATGGTTCAAGTGAATGAAAATCTGACAAAACTGCGAGAGCAAGTCGATCAATGCCAACTACAAATAACGCGAGTTAATGATAAAGTAGCAAACATGAGTAATGACATTAAAAAACAGGAGAATGTGAACAAACGATTCGATAGTAAATTTCAATCACTTAATACCAATTTTGTTCAAATGGTACAAACAAATATGGTACGCAATAACGAGGCGGTGGTGCGTTACCAAAAATTCAATCAACAATATGTTAGTGATATTGAAAGTAGTCGAGCAGATTTGCTGAAGAAAATAACAGAAATCACCGATTTGGTTCATTCTCACAACAAAACGACATGATGGAGCACTTTCAAGGTGATATTTCCAAACAAATTTCCAAAATAAATTCGGATATAGCGAAAGTACACTCTGATATCAAGGAAATCAACACGATAAAAAATGTAGTTTTTGCATCAACATAATAAAATAACAAGTTTGATAATCTCGACCATCAGTCGCGTCACATGGCTTCCAAAGACAAGATTCAACTTGTCCGTGAACTGCATAAACCAATTGAAGAAAATTTCCTCGACGTCGTACCATTATCAAAGGCCTGGATGATCTGTGGCAGATGGACTTGGCTGAGATGAGATCCTACGCTCATCAAAATCGAAATTTCAAACTCATTCTCGTCGTCATCGATTGTTTTTCGAAATTCGTGTGGACACGACCGTTGAAATCGAAAACGGGAGAAGAAATCACAAAAACATTTTCGGATATTTTGGAACATACGAAGCGATGCCCAAAAAATTTACAAACCGATCAAGGGACCGAGTTTTACAACAATAAGTTTCAAACTTTAATGGCACCTACAAATGGTTGAATGTCTTGCCTGAAATAACGAAATCCTGCAATGATACGCGACACTCGAAGACGGGCATAGAACCATCGAAAATCAACAAAGCCAACGAAAAACAAATTCTCAAATCAATATACGCCCATCTGAAAATAGCTGGACCGAGAAAATTCAAGGTCGGCGATGTTGTGCGAATCAGTAAGGCAAAACATGTTTTCGAAAAAGGTTACACACCCAATTGGACTACGGAATTATTCAAAATTATCCAAGTCAACATTACCAACCCCGCCACCTTTATGCTAGAAGATATGCAGGGTGCACCTATCAAGGGTGCTTTCTATGGGGAAGAATTGCAAAAAACTGCAAATCCCTATATATATCTCGTGGAAAAAGTGTTGAGAAAAAAAGGCAAAAGAATGTATGTTAAATGGTTGGGTTTGGATAACAAACCCAAATTTTGTATAGAATCTTATGAAAAACAAGCACGCTGACATAGTATTGGAGGGGCCTTTTGTGTAGAAATGATGTTCAACAAACACAATATCTGAATTCGACCACGTGATCTGAAGGTATAAGAGCACATGCAAATACAAAAGGATATTCAGTTTGAAAAATGTCTCTCGATAGTGGTTATGGTAGTGGTGAAGTCGAAGTAATGTGTGATAGTGGTGATGAAGATTACAACGAAACTCTAAGTGCAATAGACAGAGCATTGGGGCAGTACGAGATGGCTGCTCGAAACGAACGGCAATTGCTATTAATGACATCACCCATGTCATCTTATGAGATTCAATGTGGTCTAAGTCCATCCAGAGACTTTAGCCCATGCATCCTTTTGAAGCAACAATTCTCCATTCGTTCCATCAATTTAACAACTTATGAATGGGCGACCCTCATTGACATTCTGCAACAAGTAAGGGAAAATTTCTTTGATTCACAAATCGATGGGTATGTAGATGAATATGATCCGATCACAACACGTTGCGGGGACTACATATACGTCACACAGTACATCGAAAGTGATACCAAACAAATTTCCATTTCCAAGGATACAACAAACATGGAGCTGTTTCAACAAGATGTAAATGATATCCTGAACAATCATATGGGGGTGCTGTCAGATCGTATCGCTATGCTAGATGCTTTGAACTTTTGTGATTATTATCGAGGTGTTTACCATATTATTCAATCATGGTTACATGAAAATAAAACTAATTTGACTTTGGAAGAAATTATAGAAGGTTTTTGTCAGGCCTCATCTATAGATAGTCTGTATGCTAATGCTTTACGTGAATATTCATTTTATTATAAACAAAAGCTACTGTATGATTTATGTAATAGATGAGAAAATTCAATGTTTACCTTTTTTATAGCTTAACCCTCTATTGCACAAGATCGAATTTTTCTTCAAAAAAATTTCAACTGTGTATTTCGGCTTGTAAAATACATGAAAAATAGTGGAAAAATTATTGAACCATTATTTTCAAAAACTTTACATTTTTAAACTTGGTTCCCAATTGGGAACATTGTACAAAGAAAGAACAGTTATAATTTGAAATATTTATTCTCACTGCAGTGAATATCAACAATGATACTCTACAAAACATCTTTTTTCATCGTATAAACATAGGTATACTTTACATTTAGAACAAAACATTCTACTTTTTCCATTGCATCCGTCCAATCGGCAACGATTGCGTTGTTGAGAATGTTGGGGCCAGTGACCAATTCCATCAGTTCTGGTTTCAAATGGAGGAGAAGACTCTTTATGCTTCCTTTTTTTATATTTTGACTCGAGAGATGTATTGCTTGGTCTACCTCTCTTATTGCTCACTACATTACTAGATCCTATTGTAGTCAGCACTTTTGCTAACTCAATCCTGAACTGTAAGAGAGGCATTTTTCCATGCCCATCTGGCTGGTCCTGATTGTGGTGTTCTGAAATGCGTCTGTACAACAACCAAGCATTACATATGACCACATCTATCATATGGAAAAACAGATTATGATACGATTTTTTAGATCTAGTACGAATTGAACCGAATAAAGCACTGTCATATCTACTATCAACTTCATGAATTCATCCGTGAAAAATAAATTGAAAATTGCATAAGGAGTGCATAGTTCTAAAATTTCCTCTAGTAAATCAGTAGAACCACAAAATTTCACCTTGTC
This sequence comes from Leptinotarsa decemlineata, assembly GCF_025532065.1. Classification (NCBI taxonomy): domain Eukaryota; kingdom Metazoa; phylum Arthropoda; class Insecta; order Coleoptera; family Chrysomelidae; genus Leptinotarsa; species Leptinotarsa decemlineata. The sequence goes on from NW_027412614.1 coordinate 1,849,920, forward strand.
GTTGTCTGTGAAAGTTTGATTTTCTGTCCACTCTAGCTTGCGCACTTTAGAATTTGCAGAAGATGTAGCGTTTATGAAGTTACTTAGAGGTAGTTCATCTTCAGATTCAAAATTTGTCAATGTTTCATCCAAATTCTGGTATTCTGGAATGTGATCGTCTTCATCTGCAAGGATTGAATCCTCACTATCACTCGGTATACTCCTAATTTTCTGAGAATGGTCACTCTTCCCATAGAAGGATTTCGTGGTGATGGATTGCCAAGTTTCATCCATTTTGTGTTTTCAACCGCCTCTACACAGTGTTCCCAAATGGGTACGATTATCTAAAATCAAATTTAGCGGATCAGTACTCATAAAGTAATAAAAAACAGTAAATAATTACCATAAGCAGGTTATAATTCACCCAAAACTATTTTTTCAACGCAAAAATTGGTTTCCAAATGACAATAACAACCCCATCAAAAACGTGATAATGGATAACGTCAAACGTCCATGACACGTTCTCCTATTTTAATAGTTACCAACTATGTAGTGCCCTGCCATCTACGAATTAGTAGATGAACTTATTAAACAACGTTCCCGAGAGGGAACTACGGTCACACCACGCTTTACAAATGCAATTTGAAGGAATTGAGATGATTTGATGCACTTGGTTCCCAAATGGGATCCGAATGCATAGAGGGTTAACAAATCTGGTGGTTCGCTGCCATCCTCAATTGTAAGCATACAATCGCATACTTTATAAATAAAACACATACAAAATATAATTGTTTTTTCCTTTTTTCAAAATCCTCATTTCAAAAATACAACAAAAAATCACTTTTTTTATTTCTTTTATTACATTAGTATACATCAAGTAATTGTAATTGCTTTCTCAAGTGATATTTGAGTCTTCTAGGATACTATAGTGCCCCCAAAGTAATGTGTCATTTGAGTCTCTCAATAGAAACCGTTTGTCATCGAATGGACTCAAAGCAATTTTGTTTTGTTCAATTGAATATAAATTATGAGACTTTGACTGAATAATCCTCTGAGTTGATGTCTTTTGAATTCGTTCGAATAAACAATTCAAATAATCCTGGAAAGTTATTTTTTGTTTCACTACATTATATTTGATACCCTTTGCCTTTTTACTACATTTCCCCCTTTCAACCAAAAAAGAATACATTTTCGATCTAAGACCAATAAATTCGGTCATTATATGTCCATTATTTTCATCTTTCATTAACCCCACCACTTTTTTGTTTCTTTGAGGAATATTATATATATTATCTGTTGGATAATCACTCGTATCAAATTTATGCCAATCTTCTTTGATAGTGGCATATACATCATCACAAACGAGTTCATAAATTAGACTATCTGTATCAGTATAAAGCAATTTACAATTGTCAATACCGAATTTAGGTAACATGTATTGATAATGGAAATCATACACCACAGTTTTTGATAGGTCCAAAATAGCCATTCCAATATATAATGATTTTTCAAAAATTATCTCAGTTTTTCTCATTTCAATTGCTATCAAGTCTTTCTCTATAACAGTTCTATCAACAAATTTTGGACTTGCAATCAAATTTTTTGCTCCATACCTCCCCTCCCATTTTCTAACTAATTTAATAATTCTGTGGTTCCTTTTGTTTTCCATTGTTTTGCCAAAACAGGCATTATTCATTAGTTTATAGAGGTTTTTCTCAAAATTATTTTTTGAGGTAGCTCTTAGTTTGGTGTTGAAGTCAATGTATGACTTCAACCAAGCAGCTTGTTTGAATTTCAGAACACGATGTATTCTATTGAGAATCATTCCATTTGCTAGATACTGCTTTAAATTCCTATAATGTAAAACATACTTTTCTTTTGCAAAAAGAGTTGTCATCAATTTGGGTATTTTTGAATTTGGAGGTTTACGATGTTCTGGAGCTAACGGTAAATCTTTGTGTAAATCATGTAAATTTTCGGGATATGACAAGTCTACTTCTAAAATATAACCCTCAGATGATTCATCTGATATTTTGGTTACATCAAAATTTTCAAAATTTTCCATCCATTGAAATCCTTTATAGGGGAGATACTGACACATTGCATGACCATACAGATTATTCACATCATAGTACATAATGTATTTGGACTGTTGTGAAGAATCATAGTCAGCATATATTTATTATTAGCCTTAGAATAACGATTAGATGTCTGAGATACACCCCCTCGAATACCCTTTTCCAAAAATAATAAAACGTCAACATCTTGTATGGTTTCCAATTTGCATTTTGTGTATTTCATCATGCAGCTCCAAGTATAGCCAGGTAATGTATAAAAATGAGCAGGATCCAATTTATAAGTCATGTGACATTTATCACGAAAATTTTCGAAAACCACACTCAATAACATTATGTCAGTTTTCATGTAAAGATCGCTGTACTCCCCCAAATTTTTTATTTTGAATGAACTCCAAACGTGTTGTGCATGTTCGTAGTATATGTACATCATTTAATTTACTGTAAAACTGCTCGATACTTGGTAGCTGCTTCTCATCCAACTTTTCTACGTTGGTGATGTAATCATAGGGAAATACTCGTTTTCGAGTCAGTAATTTGACTACTTCAGGGTGTAAGAGATGGAATTCGTTTTCCAAAATATGGAACTCGTCTTCAGCTAGAGTGGAAACGAGCGCATCCAAAGAGGCTCCTAAGAAACGAAATGAATCAATGAATCTGAATTTGATGTCTGTATTTTCATCATACTTGGTGACTGAAATATATTTTTCTTTATTCATTGGCAATAGACTCAGTCGTCCATTCTTTGCCAAAGCTCTGATTATTATATGACAATCATACCCGGAAAAATTATGAAACACCACCGGAACCACAAAAGTTTTTTTGTACAGTAAGTTGCACTGCGCATGTGCAAAACCCCGAAAATCCCCATTGAAATGATTATGATCTCTTGTGATCTTATCATTGTCTCTAAAAGGTTTTTCACAAGTATGACAATTTTCGGTGGCATCATTCAAATTAATGTTTTCATTCATGGGTATAATATTTTTGATTTTTGATTGAATGAGTAAAGCTTCATCCTCCATTTGTTTTGAGAACCACTCCATACAATCAGGTCCTCGATAACCTTTGAAATGAGATAGAGAGTCATCATAGGAACATTTTACATAATAACCTGCGCTACAAGCAACATGTTTTTGATAACGAGATGAATTCAAGTCTTTTTTCTCTTGGAATGGCAAAAGTAATGATTCAAAATCAGCGTATGTAACAAATGGAATTTTTTCCTTAAAAACATAATCTTTGAACTGTATAAATTTTTGTTTCGAAAAAGAAATTTTACATTCATTCTTCATGTCAACACATTCAACACGGTGTGCATTCACTTTTTCTTGGCTAGTGAAATGATTCAAACAACGATCGCAAAAAAAAAGCTTGTGATCATTTTTTGATACTTGAGATGACAATAATCTAGAGAGATTCTTTATCCAACAGTAATGATATGTAATTTCAGTTTCATCCTCATCAGTTTCCAAAGACCCATATTTTTTTGGTTTCACATGATACTCATTTTGAATCAGTAGTAAATTGACATGCCTATCCATTTTATCATTAGTCAAACGAGCTGGTACTACATTAAATTTTGATTTCTTTTTTTTCTTTTCCAAAGTGTACACATTAATAGAGATATTGTTGAGCTTTTCGAATCTTGTTATTTTGTTCAACTTCATAGGCATCTCAATATCCTTCAAATTCAAAACTTGTGAGAAATGTGGGTATGAAGAAGTCCTATTTGTATTATTTCCAGAATGAATTGGATACAAAGCACTGACAATCGACCATGCGAAACATGCATTGTCATTATTTTTAATATTGATACACGCCATTTTTTTGGCAATTTGATGTGGAAGTTCAATGAAAGATGAACCATTTCCTATTTCAAATTTATTGATATTAATTTCCAAATTGACTATACCCCTTAAAGCCCAACCACTATCTCGTTCCTGAAATTAGGATAATTTATTGAAAATTATTTCTTTGATATGTTGTTGAAACCAATTTTTCAATTCAGTCACATGGTCAATAACAACATTTTTTGAATGAAAATATTTAAATTCACTCATGGATTGATTATTATTATTTTTGATATATTCCCCACAAAAAACAGAATTTACTTTAACAGGTCCTTTTTTTTTCAAAATACGAGTAATTCTATTTTTGAAAAGAAAATATGCATCTTCAAAAAATTGTTCAACATCTATGTGTTTCAAATTTATAATAACTCCAGTTCGTATGCGTCTTGCAAAAGAGGATTGAATATCCTCCCATTTTACCCTTCCACTTCTTTTCTCTTTTAATGATTCACCACCACCACCCACATGTTCATTAAATATTTTTTTGACTAACATTCGAAAGCGTTTCAAGTGAGATAAATTTGTTTGCAATTTCACAAAAGTGCCGTGAGTCACATCTGAATTCAAAATAGCTCTATTGATCAATCTAATATGTTTATTGGCTAATTTAATCCAATGTTCACGTTCTGAAATTGTGGAGGATTTTGAAATTTCAGAAAAAGCCTTTTGAAAAATGCTAATTATACCATCACTAACCACACCCATATCCTCAGCCATGATCACAAATATCACCTGAACTTAACAATTACTAACCTTTATAATTCAATAATTTCAAATAAAATTTTTTGGGAACTATGTCCTCGAAAAACTAATCCGTATTTCTTAGGTACGAATTTGGATAAATTTTTCTTCATCACTGGTGTGCATCTTTGTGGAAGAAAAACACTTGTCTCCTCCAAATCTATGAGGGTGGTTTCCCCATACTTGCTGTTGACAATTTTCATATCATGTATGATTTGTGGTTCGTCCTTTGGTAACTCCGATAATTTCACAGTTTCTTTCAATTCTGCAAGAGTACAGCCATTAATTTCAGAAATATCCATCTGTAAAATGAAACTATTTGAACACAAGTCCTTAAATCATGAAAAATCTACTTACATTTTTGTTTCACGATGTTGTTGTTGGTGAAAATGTGTTAAACATTTTTTGGTAACTTCTAAGTCGTTTGTCTTAGTATTTTTAGCAAACACAGTGTGACAACGTGCTACGCTGATGATAAACTCTGCGAAAGTGATTCGACTAGGTAAATTTCTGGTATTTATGATATGAATGAAGGCGTGAAAACCACTCCCTCCCTACATGTCACAGGAAGAAACATCTTCTGTGAAAAAACATCAACTGATATCTCAAACCACATTGTTTATTGATTCTTATCACTTGAAAAAAATCCAGTTGCGAAAAAACCTCAATTGGTATATCACAGGAAGTAACTTCCTCTGGGAAAAAAACATCAACTGAAATCTCAAACCGAATTTCCATTAACTTTTTCTTATCACAGGAAACAACTTCCTGTTTTGAACGCTACAAAATTCCTACATTCAGTTTCACACCCATTTTGATAAACCTTATCAAAAACCTAATTCCTTGTTGACAAACTGTTATGATCGAAAAATAAATTTTATTGTTCGGTCATTACCACAAAATCCTATTTTATTCATCAACCATGAAATTCTCCTTCTCCCATCTACGCTTCTATCTGCTATTTAAAACATGTTCTTTTACGTTTACAAACAATTGTCAGTTTTTCACTTCAATTCTGCTTTTGCAAGTGGAGTCTTGAATGGCATCGATCACATCGTCAAGAAGCACATCTATTGAGATGTTATGAAAAATGATTATATCCCCTGATACATAAAATATACGTATTTACACAAACTTTTGCTTTTATTTAGTTTCATTGAGAGCTTTCCCCTCCCCCTACCCTCAAATCATAAAATATATTTAAAACTTCCAAATTCAAATTTTTTTTCACTTAATAGTAAAACATGTTGATGTCAAGTTATATAATTCTCTCTGCTGTTTTTCAAAATATTCTCTATATCAATCAACCCTATAATGTGAGTGAAGTATTTGTTACATTCGATAATGGTGGACATAAAAATGAATCTTGGCCCTCAAATTGGGTAAAAATGATTTCATCTACAGTCAATGATGGTCAATTGACAGTTTTGGGTGTTGAAATACCAAAAACTTCAAAATTTTGGAAATTAAGACTCATTTTTGATGATAGAACATTTGGGGATTCACATTGGAGAAATGTTAAAGAAAGATTGATTTCCACCACACACCCATCACCTCTAAAAGTTTGTGCTGAATCTGATATAAAAACAATTTCTGGTCTGATCTACTTCATTACAAGTGTATCATTCCTGCAAATATCCAAATTTTGTCTCAAATATCTACATAAGTTGAAACCACTGATTTCACAATGAAAACGGTCACTATACACGAAGAACATAATGAAATCCATTATATGATTGTTTGGAGGTTTGCCTACCATGAATCGAGAAGAAAATTTTGGGAATATTTGGCAGTTGATCGAATGCGTTTCAGGAGGCGTATTGAAGAATCTGCAAAACTTATTAATCCTATTTTAAATCAAATAAATCGAAAAAATATTTATGAATCAAGATTTTTGAATAAATATTTATAATGTGTTTAATTTTTTTCATTCCAACCTGAACCACAAATCAATGAGATTGAGAAATTTCCTCTTAGCCTAGGGAAATTGTCATTTTCACGCTTAATTTCAAAACCTGGCAACGTCTCATAAGTCACATCACCGTACCATCAACGTTGGACGTACACACCCTGTATTTGATGTGTTTTCCATCAACACCCTGTATTATTATTATTATTATTATTATTGCTCTTATGCCCAAATTGAGAACTAATTCGAGGGCCCAAATCGAGGTCCAACTCGAGGGCCCAAATCGAGGTCCAACTCGAGGGCCCAAATCGAGGACCAATTTGAGGGCCCAAATCGAGGACCAATTCGAGGGCCCAAATCGAGGACCAATTCGAGGACCCCCCCGAAATCAAGGACCAATTCGAGGACACCCCAAATCGAGACGTCCAACAAGTAGGACCCACGAAAACCTACACCAAACACCCGTCACAACACCCCCCCCCTGTCACTTGTTATTCTTTCCTACACCCACACACACGCAAAGACTGCTCTTTGCACCACCACCCCCCACAAACCTCGCTGAGGGGTTGTCTTACTCTTCTACACCACCACCACCGACGACAATGACCAACGACTTCTTGCTGGACCATCGCCATCCGACTCACCATCCGAAGTCAAAATGACGCCAAACCGGCATTGACATCCTACTAGTGTGGCTCGAACTTTATGTTGTTAATGAATCAGAAACGTATATTTTTTTGCTTTTAACACATGCTAACAACTTTAATTTTTTGTATTTTTCAAATATTTCAAAGCTCACGTATTCAAAAATCACTTCATTGTGAGATATTCACCTTACAGATTCTCAAACCGGAACACGTGTTTCGCCATACAGTGGCTTCTTAGGGCGTGTGTAAATTCTTTACAGTATTTGAATTAAAAAAAATTCAAAACACAGTGTCAAAGTTATGTTGTGGGTATTGAACAGTTATTTATTCGGATTAGAAATGGTCCACAGTTTCCGCTGTCAGTTGTTGTTGACAGTTAATCTGTGGATTATCAGAAAGCTTCCGTGAGACTTTGTTTATAATGTCCGACTACAGTCTTCGTGGGATCGTCCCGTTGCACAAACAATTACTCATACACTAATATGATGCATCAAGTACTGGTTGAGAGAAACTTTGGCTTTCTACTTCTTCATATTCATAAAAGAAAATATAAATCTCATCGATAAGCTATGAAGTTTTAAAATAATTGGATGCGTTCTCAAAATACGAAAAGAAGTTTAAAGATTGTTCAAGTTTAAAAATGGTTAGATAAGTGCATTATCAATAGAAAAAACAACTGTAAATTGTTATTGATTTTTTATATGGACAAATAAAATTAATCGGATATTTTTTTTTTATTTTATTCTAATGTTTGAAAAGATCGTATAATTTGGGAACGATTAGGAATATACGATCGAACGGTGGGTAACCCATCAAATTTTCTCAAACGGAAACCAACCTTATAATTTCGCTATAAAGTTCAAAATCGATTACAGAAATTTGACATATTTGTATAGCTTAACGTGCTGGCGACTATACATCGTACCAAAGTCAAAAATGTATAAACACGATTTGAATAGTACGGTTGGCAATGCTCGTACGAGCGAGTTAAAAAATTCGAATACGAGACTCGAGTAGTCAGTTGGACTCGCATAAATAGAATCGAGTTAGCGAGTACGAATCGATGCTTCCTAACTCGAGTACCGGAATCGAGTCCAGCGTACTCGAATTAAAATAAATTTGTATTCGAGTAGGAGAGTTCTAAAGCAGGAATCGAGTCTGACTCGAGTAAACCGTACTCGGCACATCGCTAACTTTTTCCCTACATTTTTCCCGCTATCAAATTCAAACAATCGAAATGCAAGAAATTTTTGCAACTCTTGCCAAAATCACCATGAATTAAGCTCTCATTTGAAAAAATATATTGTGTTATTTCAAGATAAGGTAATCAGAAACTGTTTTTTTCATTTCTATACCCGCGTAAGCCTCAAAGCACGTATCCAGTTGGTTACTGAGCAATGAAATTACTATAAAGAACTAGTTTGGCATACTAATTTACTGAGCTTCCTCTTGAAAGTGTCGAGGTGTGAAAATAGCGGTTTGGTGTTGTGAAAAAACTTCAGTAATGTAGTGAAATGTTTGAATGTGATTGTTTTCATTCTATGAGCAACTCAAATAAAATTTTTATACTCCAAAATTTTCGAACGATTCTGCTGCATTGCGAATGGGTTCAATATACTCCTATTTTTGTAATCTCATGGTTGGTATTTGTGCTCAGGGTTGGTTCTGGTAATCAGGTACTCAACAGGTACTCTAGTGACACAGAAGGGGGTTGTACAAGCATATATAAGATATTCCTGGATCACGGACCCAGTTGTAAAAGTGTTTTGATTGTGTTTAACTGATAGCATCAGTGTTCTTAATACTAGTTCTATATTCCTACGATTCGTTAGGTAGAATCATGGCAGAAGTTATCATCAAGGTGATCAAGTTTCCTTAGTGTGCTCATATAAGGAGAACAACAGCCTCATCATGGATTGTGGAATTTTGATTTGTCTTCCGCCAGCGCAGTAACTGGACTTACATAAAATGTATATATTTGCATGAAAAATTTTTCAACTATGATAAAAATAAAGTATTTCAAAGAAAGAAAAAGTGTGGCTCGAACTTTATGTTGTTAATGAATCAGAAACGTATATTTTTTTGCTTTTAACACATGCTAACAACTTTAATTTTTTGTATTTTTCAAATATTTCAAAGCTCACGTATTCAAAAATCACTTCATTGTGAGATATTCACCTTACAGATTCTCAAACCGGAACACGTGTTTCGCCATACAGTGACTTCTTAGGGCGTGTGTAAATTCTTTACAGTATTTGAATAAAAAAAAATCAAAACACAGTGTCAAAGTTATGTTGTGGGTATTGTACAGTTATTTATTCGGATTAGAAATGGTCCACAGTTTCCGCCGTCAGTTGTTGTTGACAGTTAATCTGTGGATTATTAGAAAGCTTCCGTGAGACTTTGTTTATAATGTCCGACTACAGTCTTCGTGGGATCGTCCCGTTGCACAAACAATTACTCATACACTAATCTGATGCATCAAATACTAGTTAAGAAAAACTTTGGCTTTCTACTTCTTTAATTTATGAAAGAAATATAAATCTCATCGATAAGGTATGAAGTTTCAAAATAATTGGATGCGTTCTCAAAATACGAAAAGAAGTTTAAAGAATGTTCAATATTAAAAATGGTTAGATAAGTGCATTATCAATAAAAAAACAACTGTGAATTGTTATTGATTTTTCATATCGACAAATAAAATTAATCGTACGAGCGAGTTAAAAATTCGAATACGAGACTCGAGTAGTCAGTTGGACTCGCATAAATAGAATCGAGTTAGCGAGTACGAATCGATGCTTCCTAACTCGAGTACCGGAATCGAGTCCAGCGTACTCGAATTGAAATAAATTGGTATTCGAGTAAACCGTACTCGGCACATCGCTAACTTTTTCCCTACATTTTTCCAGCTATCAAATTCACACAATCGAAATGCAAGAAATTTTTGCAACTCTTGCCAAAATCACCATGAATTAAGCTCTCATTTGAAAAATATATTTTGTTATTTCAAGATAAGGTAATCAGAAACTGTTTTTTTCATTTCTATACCCGCGTAAGCCTCAAAGCACGTATCTAGTTGGTTACTGAGCAATGAAATTACTATAAAGAACTAGTTTGGCATACTAATTTACTGAGCTTCCTCTTCCTCTTGAAAGTGTCGAGGTGTGAAAATAGCGGTTTGGTGTTGTGAAAAAACTTCAGTAATGTAGTGAAATGTTTGAATGTGATTGTTTTCATTCTATGAGCAACTCAAATAAAATTTTTATACTCTAAAATTTTCGAACGATTCTGCTGCATTGCGAATGGGTTCAATATACTCCTATTTTTGTAATCTCATGGTTGGTATTTGTGCTCAGGGTTGGTTCTGGTAATCAGGTACTCAACAGGTACTCTAGTGACACAGAAGGGGGTTGTACAAGCATATATAAGATATTCCTGGATCACGGACCCAGTTGTAAAAGTGTTTTGATTGTGTTTAACTGATAGCATCAGTGTTCTTAATACTAGTTCTATATTCCTACGATTCGTTAGGTAGAATCATGGCAGAAGTTATCATCAAGGTGATCAAGTTTCCTTAGTGTGCTCATATAAGGAGAACAACAGCCTCATCATGGATTGTGGAATTTTGATTTGTCTTCCGCCAGCGCAGTAACTGGACTTACATAAAATGTATATATTTGCATGAAAAATTTTTCGACTATGATAAAAATAAAGTATTTCAAAGAAAGAAAAAGTGTGGCTCGAACTTTATGTTGTTAATGAATCAGAAACGTATATTTTTTTGCTTTTAACACATGCTAACAACTTTAATTTTTTGTATTTTTCAAATATTTCAAAGCTTACGTATTCAAAAATCACTTCATTGTGAGATATTCACCTTACAGATTCTCAAACCGGAACACGTGTTTCGCCATACAATGGCTTCTTAGGGCGTGTGTAAATTCTTTACAGTATTTGAATTGAAAAAAATTCAAAACACAGTTTGCGTGTCAAAGTTATGTTGTGGGTATTGAACAGTTATTTATTCGGATTAGAAATGGTCCACAGTTTCCGCTGTCAGTTGTTGTTGACAGTTAATCTGTGGATTATCAGAAAGCTTCCGTGAGACTTTGTTTATAATGTCCGACTACAGTCTTCGTGGGATCGTCCCGTTGCACAAACAATTACTCATACACTAATCTGATGCATCAAATACTAGTTGAGAAAACTTTGGCTTTCTACTTCTTCATATTTATTAAAGAAAATATAAATCTCATCGATAAGCTATGAAGTTTTAAAATAATTGGATGCGTTCTCAAAATACGAAAAGAAGTTTAAAGAATGTTCAAGTTTAAAAATGGTTAGATAAGTGCATTATCAATAAAAAAAACAACTGTAAATTGTTATTGATTTTTTATATCGACAAATAAAATTAATCGGATATTTTTTTTCTTATTTTATTCTAATGTTTGAAAAGATCGTATAATTTGGGAACGATTAGGAATATACGATCGAACGGTGGGTAACCCATCAAATTTTCTCAAACGGAAACCAACCTTATAATTTCGCTATAAAGTTCAAAATCGATTACAGAAATTTGACATATTTGTATAGCTTAACGTGCTGGCGACTATACATCGTACCAGAGCCAAAAATGTATAAACACGATTTGAATAGTACGGTTGGCAATGCTCGTACGAGCGAGTTAAAAAATTCGAATACGAGACTCGAGTAGTCAGTTGGACTCGCATAAATAGAATCGAGTTAGCGAGTACGAATCGATGCTTCCTAACTCGAGTACCGGAATCGAGTCCAGCGTACTCGAATTAAAATAAATTGGTATTCGAGTAAACCGTACTCGGCACATCGCTAACTTTTTCCCTACATTTTTCCAGCTATCAAATTCACACAATCGAAATGCAAGAAATTTTTGCAACTCTTGCCAAAATCACCATGAATTAAGCTCTCATTTGAAAAAATATATTTTGTTATTTCAAGATAAGGTAATCAGAAACTGTTTTTTTCATTTCTATACCCGCGTAAGCCTCAAAGCACGTATCTAGTTGGTTACTGAGCAATGAAATTACTATAAGAACTAGTTTGGCATACTAATTTACTGAGCTTCCTCTTCCTCTTGAAAGTGTCGAGGTGTGAAAATAGCGGTTTGGTGTTGTGAAAAAACTTCAGTAATGTAGTGAAATGTTTGAATGTGATTGTTTTCATTCTATGAGCAACTCAAATAAATTTTTATACTCCAAAATTTTCGAACGATTCTGCTGCATTGCGAATGGGTTCAATATACTCCTATTTTTGTAATCTCATGGTTGGTATTTGTGCTCAGGGTTGGTTCTGGTAATCAGGTACTCAACAGGTACTCTAGTGACACAGAAGGGGTTGTACAAGCATATATAAGATATTCCTGGATCATGGACCCAGTTGTAAAAGTGTTTTGATTGTGTTTAACTGATAGCATCAGTGTTCTTAATACTAGTTCTATATTCCTACGATTCGTTAGGTAGAATCATGGCAGAAGTTATCATCAAGGTGATCAAGTTTCCTTAGTGTGCTCATATAAGGAGAACAACAGCCTCATCATGGATTGTGGAATTTTGATTTGTCTTCCGCCAGCGCAGTAACTGGACTTACATAAAATGTATATATTTGCATGAAAATTTTTTCGACTATGATAAAAATAAAGTATTTCAAAGAAAGAAAAAGTGTGGCTCGAACTTTATGTTGTTAATGAATCAGAAACGTATATTTTTTTGCTTTTAACACATGCTAACAACTTTAATTTTTTGTATTTTTCAAATATTTCAAAGCTCACGTATTCAAAAATCACTTCATTGTGAGATATTCACCTTACAGATTCTCAAACCGGAACACGTGTTTCGCCATACAATGGCTTCTTAGGGCGTGTGTAAATTCTTTACAGTATTTGAATTGAAAAAAATTCAAAACACAGTTTGCGTGTCAAAGTTATGTTGTGGGTATTGAACAGTTATTTATTCGGATTAGAAATGGTCCACAGTTTCCGCTGTCAGTTGTTGTTGACAGTTAATCTGTGGATTATCAGAAAGTTCCGTGAGACTTTGTTTATAATGTCCGACTACAGTCTTCGTGGGATCGTCCCGTTGCACAAACAATTACTCATACACTAATCTAATGCATCAAATACTAGTTAAGAGAAACTTTGGCTTTCTACTTCTTCATATTTATTAAAGAAAATATAAATCTCATCGATAAGCTATGAAGTTTTAAAATAATTGGATGCGTTCTCAAAATACGAAAAGAAGTTTAAAGATTGTTCAAGTTTAAAAATGGTTAGATAAGTGCATTATCAATAGAAAAAACAACTGTAAATTGTTATTGATTTTTTATATCGACAAATAAAATTAATCGGATATTTTTTTCTTATTTTATTCTAATGTTTGAAAAGATCGTATAATTTGGGCACGATTAGGAATATACGATCGAACGGTGGGTAATCCATCAAATTTTCCCAAACGGAAACCAACCTTATAATTTCGCTCTAAAGTTCAAAATCGATTACAGAAATTTGACATATTTGTATAGCTTAACGTGCTGGCGACTATACATCGTACCAAAGCCAAAAATGTATAAACACGATTTGAATAGTACGGTTGGCAATGCTCGTACGAGCGAGTTAAAAAATTCGAATACGAGACTCGAGTAGTCAGTTGGACTCGCATAAATAGAATCGAGTTAGCGAGTACGAATCGATGCTTCCTAACTCGAGTACCGGAATCGAGTCCAGCGTACTCGAATTAAAAGAAATTGGTATTCGAGTAGGAGAGTTCTAAAGCAGGAATCGAGTCTGACTTGAGTAAACCGTACTCGGCACATCGCTAACTTTTTCCCTACATTTTTCCAGCTATCAAATTCACACAATCGAAATGCAAGAAATTTTTGCAACTCTTGCCAAAATCACCATGAATTAAGCTCTCATTTGAAAAAATATATTTTGTTATTTCAAGATAAGGTAATCAGAAACTGTTTTTTTCATTTCTATACCCGCGTAAGCCTCAAAGCACGTATCTAGTTGGTTACTGAGCAATGAAATTACTATAACGAACTAGTTTGGCATACTAATTTACTGAGCTTCCTCTTCCTCTTGAAAGTGTCGAGGTGTGAAAATAGCGGTTTGGTGTTGTGAAAAAACTTCAGTAATGTAGTGAAATGTTTGAATGTGATTGTTTTCATTCTATGAGCAACTCAAATAACATTTTTATACTCCAAAATTTTCGAACGATTCTGCTGCATTGCGAATGGGTTCAATATACTCCTATTTTTGTAATCTTATGGTTGGTATTTGTGCTCAGGGTTGGTTCTGGTAATCAGGTACTCAACAGGTACTCTAGTGACACAGAAGGGGGTTGTACAAGCATATATAAGATATTCCTGGATCATGGACCCAGTTGTAAAAGTGTTTTGATTGTGTTTAACTGATACCATCAGTGTTCTTAATACTACTTCTATATTCCTACGATTCGTTAGGTAGAATCATGGCAGAAGTAATCATCAAGGTGATCAAGTTTCCTTAGTGTGCTCATATAAGGAGAACAACAGCCTCATCATGGATTGTGGAATTTTGATTTGTCTTCCGCCAGCGCAGTAACTGGACTTACATAAAATGTATATATTTGCATGAAAAATTTTTCGACTATGATAAAAATAAAGTATTTCAAAGAAAGAAAAAGTGTGGCTCGAACTTTATGTTGTTAATGAATCAGAAACGTATATTTTTTTGCTTTTAACACATGCTAACAACTTTAATTTTTTGTATTTTTCAAATATTTCAAAGCTCACGTATTCAAAAATCACTTCATTGTGAGATATTCACCTTACAGATTCTCAAACCGGAACACGTGTTTCGCCATACAATGGCTTCTTAGGGCGTGTGTAAATTCTTTACAGTATTTGAATTAAAAAAAATTCAAAACACAGTGTCAAAGTTATGTTGTGGGTATTGAACAGTTATTTATTCGGATTAGAAATGGTCCACAGTTTCCGCTGTCAGTTGTTGTTGACAGTTAATCTGTGGATTATCAGAAGCTTCCGTGAGACTTTGTTTATAATGTCCGACTACAGTCTTCGTGGGATCGTCCCGTTGCACAAACAATTACTCATACACTAATCTGATGCATCAAATACTAGTTAAGAGAAACTTTGGCTTTCTACTTCTTCATATTTATGAAAGAAAATATAAAATCTCATCGATAAGCTATGAAGTTTTAAAATAATTGGATGCGTTCTCAAAATACGAAAAGAAGTTTAAAGATTGTTCAAGTTTAAAAATGGTTAGATAAGTGCATTATCAATAGAAAAAACAACTGTAAATTGTTATTGATTTTTTATATCGACAAATAAAATTAATCGGATATTTTTTTTCTTATTTTATTTTAATGTTTGAAAAGATCGTATAATTTGGGCACGATTAGGAATATACGATCGAACGGTGGGTAATCCATCAAATTTTCCCAAACGGAAACCAACCTTATAATTTCGCTATAAAGTTCAAAATCGATTACAGAAATTTGACATATTTGTATAGCTTAACGTGCTGGCGACTATACATCGTACCAAAGCCAAAATGTATAAACACGATTTGAATAGTACGGTTGGCAATGCTTGTACGAGCGAGTTAAAAAATTCGAATACGAGACTCGAGTAGTCAGTTGGACTCGCATAAATAGAATCGAGTTAGCGAGTACGAATCGATGCTTCCTAACTCGAGTACCGGAATCGAGTCCAGCGTACTCGAATTAAAACAAATTGGTATTCGAGTAGGAGAGTTCTAAAGCAGGAATCGAGTCTGACTCGAGTAAACCGTACTCGGCACATCGCTAACTTTTTCCCTACATTTTTCCAGCTATCAAATTCACACAATCGAAATGCAAGAAATTTTTGCAACTCTTGCCAAAATCACCATGAATTAAGCTCTCATTTGAAAAAATATATTTTGTTATTTCAAGATAAGGTAATCAGAAACTGTTTTTTTCATTTCTATACCCGCGTAAGCCTCAAAGCACGTATCTAGTTGGTTACTGAGCAATGAAATTTACTATAACGAACTAGTTTGGCATACTAATTTACTGAGCTTCCTCTTCCTCTTGAAAGTGTCGAGGTGTGAAAATAGCGTTTGGTGTTGTGAAAAACTTCAGTAATGTAGTGAAATGTTTGAATGTGATTGTTTTCATTCTATGAGCAACTCAAATAACATTTTTATACTCCAAAATTTTCGAACGATTCTGCTGCATTGCGAATGGGTTCAATATACTCCTATTTTGCTAATCTTATGTTGGTATTTGTGCTCAGGTTGGTTCTGGTAATCAGGTACTCAACAGGTACTCTAGTGACACAGAAGGGGTTGTACAAGCATATATAAGATATTCCTGGATCATGGACCCAGTTGTAAAAGTTTTTGATTGTGTTTAAACTGATACCATCAGTGTTCTTAATACTACTTCTATATTCCTACGATTCGTTAGGTAGAATCATGGCAGAAGTTATCATCAAGGTGATCAAGTTTCCTTAGTGTGCTCATATAAGGAGAACAACAGCCTCATCATGGATTGTGGAATTTTGATTTGTCTTCCGCCAGCGCAGTAACTGGACTTACATAAAATGTATATATTTGCATGAAAATTTTTCGACTATGATAAAAATAAAGTATTTCAAAGAAAGAAAAAGTGTGGCTCGAACTTTATGTTGTTAATGAATCAGAAACGTATATTTTTTTGCTTTTAACACATGCTAACAACTTTAATTTTTTTGTATTTTCAAATATTTCAAAGCTCACGTATTCAAAAATCACTTCATTGTGAGATATTCACCTTACAGATTCTCAAACCGGAACACGTGTTTCGCCATACAATGGCTTCTTAGGGCGTGTGTAAATTCTTTACAGTATTGAATTGAAAAAAAATCCAAACACAGTTTGCGTGTCAAAGTTATGTTGTGGGTATTGAACAGTTATTTATTCGGATTAGAAATGGTCCACAGTTTCCGCTGTCAGTTGTTGTTGACAGTTAATCTGTGGATTATCAGAAAGTTCCGTGAGATTTTGTTTATAATGTCCGACTACAGTCTTCGTGGGATCGTCCCGTTGCACAAACAATTACTCATACACTAATCTAATGCATCAAGTATACTGGTTGAGAGAAACTTTGGCTTTCTACTTCTTCATATTTATTAAAGAAAATAAAATCTCATCGATAAGCTATGAAGTTTTAAAAATAATTGGATGCGTTCTCAAAATACGAAAAGAAGTTTAAAGATTGTTCAAGTTTAAAATGGTTAGATAAGTGCATTATCAATAGAAAAAACAACTGTAAATTGTTATTGATTTTTTATATCGACAAATAAAATTAATCGGATATTTTTTTTCTTATTTTATTCTAATGTTTGAAAAGATCGTATAATTTGGGCACGATTAGGAATATACGATCGAACGGTGGGTAATCCATCAAATTTTCCCAAACGGAAACCAACCTTATAATTTCGCTCTAAAGTTCAAAATCGATTACAGAAATTTGACATATTTGTATAGCTTAACGTGCTGGCGACTATACATCGTACCAAAGCCAAAAATGTATAAACACGATTTGAATAGTACGGTTGGCAATGCTCGTACGAGCGAGTTAAAAAATTCGAATACGAGACTCGAGTAGTCATTTGACTCGCATAAATAGAATCGAGTTAGCGAGTACGAATCGATGCTTCCTAACTCGAGTACCGAATCGAGTCCAGCGTACTCGAATTAAACAAATTGGTATTCGAGTAGGAGAGTTCTAAAGCAGGAATCGAGTCTGACTCGAGTAAACCGTACTCGGCACATCGCTAACTTTTTCCCTACATTTTTCCAGCTATCAAATTCAAACAATCGAAATGCAAGAAATTTTTGCAACTCTTGCCAAAATCACCATGAATTAAGCTCTCATTTGAAAAAAATATTTTGTTATTTTCAAGATAAGGTAATCAGAAACTGTTTTTTTCATTTCTATACCCGCGTAAGCCTCAAAGCACGTATCTAGTTGGTTACTGAGCAATGAAATTACTATAACGAACTAGTTTGGCATACTAATTTACTGAGCTTCCTCTTCCTCTTGAAAGTGTCGATGTGAAAATAGCGGTTTGGTGTTGTGAAAAAACTTCAGTAATGTAGTGAAATGTTTGAATGTGATTGTTTTTCATTCTATGAGCAACTCAAATAACATTTTTATACTCCAAAATTTTCGAACGATTCTGCTGCATTGCGAATGGGTTCAATATACTCCTATTTTTGTAATCTTATGGTTGGTATTTGTGCTCAGGGTTGGTTTGGTAATCAGGTACTCAACAGTACTCTAGTGACACAGAAGGGGGTTGTACAAGCATATATAAGATATTCCTGGATCATGGACCCAGTTTAAAAGTGTTTTGATTGTGTTTAACTGATACCATCAGTGTTCTTAATACTACTTCTATATTCCTACGATTCGTTAGGTAGAATCATGGCAGAAGTAATCATCAAGGTGATTAAGTTTCCTTAGTGTGCTCTTAAAGGAGAACAACAGCCTCATCAGGATTGTGGAATTTTGATTTGTCTTCTCGCGCCAGCGCAGTAACTGGACTTACATAAAATGTATATATTTGCATGAAAAATTTTTTTCGACTATGATAAAAATAAAGTATTTTCAAAGAAAGAAAAAGTGTGGCTCAACTTTATGTTGTTAATGAATCAGAAACGTATATTTTTTTTGCTTTTAAACACATGCTAACAACTTTAATTTTTTGTATTTTTCAAATATTTCAAAGCTCACTTATTCAAAAATCACTTCATTGTGAGATATTCACCTTACAGATTCTCAAACCGGAACACGTGTTTCGCCATACAGTGGCTTCTCAGGGCGTGTGTAAATTCTTTACAGTATTTGAATTAAAAGAAA